>NC_056744.1:1700290113-1700372613 GCF_019279795.1 Protopterus annectens | reverse complement strand
CAGAGAGCTCCTCAATGTCTCTTTTCATGTAGTCCAAGGAGGTACGTCTCAGGTCGTTGACACCAGCGTGGACAATGACTGAGTCATACTTGTACCTGCTGTTGAGAGACCTGAGTGCTTGCGTTATGTGGCGGATTCTAGCGCCCGACAGGCAGCTTACTGTGACCTTCTCCTTACTCAGTCTGGTGAGCGGGACGTCAGTGTGTCTGACTATGGAGTCACCTATGACAAGTATGTTTGGTGTTGTATTTGGCCTTAAGGGCAGTGACTGCTTTGCACACTGATTTTGTTGTTTATGTGTTGTTTGTGTGGTGTATTGAGTTTGCAGTTGCTTGGGTGTCTGCTTTGGAGGCCTCTGCTGTTTAGGTAAATTTTTACTCAGAGCCTCCGAGTATGTCTTAGTGTGTTTATGTGTTTGATTCAGTGGTGTGGTTGAGTTATGTGAGACTGGTATTGTGGTGTGTGTAGTTGCCTTCTCCTCCTGCCTGGTCTTGCCAGTCCTGAGTTGAGAGAGCTCAGCCTCCAGTCTGGCTAAATAGCTGCATCTCTCACAAGTGTTAATGTTACGTGGGAGGAGGAGAGGGTTGTCCGTGTACATGAGGCAATTGTAACATTGTCTCAGAATTCCCAGATTCACCAACTGGGCAGGAGAGGACGCCAGCATCTGACCCTTCAACATGCTAGAAAGAATTATGAGTTGGTATGAGACAGAAAAGTAGTGGGCTTAGCAGGGAAGTGGGCACTCCTGGGGGGTTTTGCTAGTGAGAGATTTGTATAATATAGGAGTGCTTGACCTGCAAAAAGAATGCTTATAAGACAAGGGATATGATTATAAGACAAGTGCTTAGCTTTTTGAGAAGAAAAAGCTATTTGGAACAAGTGCTGCACTTTTTAGTGAAGGTGTAAACTGTTTAGGTTCCTAACAGAGCAGTTCTAAGGGAAAAATTGAAGAACAGACTTTCTGGAGCCAGAAAGAGTTTAACCTTGTTTAACCGTCGCTGCCCGATGCTGCTCTAGTGGCAACTCCGCGCTAAAGCACGTTAAAGCGTGCTTGATAGCAGGGGCTGGAAAGAAGCAGGAATAGACACAAAACGGACAATAAAACTACAGTTTCAAGTCAGTCAGTCAAGTTTACTAAAAGAATTACGAAGTACAAC
Source organism: Protopterus annectens (assembly GCF_019279795.1). Taxonomy (NCBI): domain Eukaryota; kingdom Metazoa; phylum Chordata; order Ceratodontiformes; family Protopteridae; genus Protopterus; species Protopterus annectens. Next base: position 1,700,371,456 of record NC_056744.1, on the reverse strand, counting down.
AATAATAAAAGTTTAATTTGCTCAGTAGCAGCAGAATTTCAGTTCTGAACATATTATTCACATCCAGAGGTGCATTAAATACATTTTAGAGAAGATCTTTCCTTCTAACAAGGATTACCGTTTCACTTTAACTTAAAGTAGTAAAGGATGTTTGCAATTTTTTTAAAAAGCTGTATATTCAAAGTAAGTGTTTAAACATTTTTGTTTTTTAATGAGGCAACTGCATCTGTGTCCTTGATAAAGAGCCTTTTTATAATAATTTGCAAACTGCATGACTAGTTGTATTAGTGTAAAAAAACAGCAGATATTCAGAATGTCTAAAATACAACTTTTCTTATTATGCCTATGAATGACATATGCCCTGTGTGCTACATCCAGCCTAGGAAAAACTCTGAAGTCCAGAATACTGCTGTCTGCACCTAGTTCTAGAACTTTGTAATGTGAATCTCACGGAAATCATATCTTACTGAGCTAACAGTACCTTGTTACAGCCCATGGACGAGTTATGCTTTCAGGTCATACAGGTGTGGAAAATGGGTATACAAATTTACAAATTTCTGGTGTAAACTGCAGTTCAGTGACATCAGATTACATCTGAAATATCCAATTAAACATAACTGAGCACAGACATGACGGACACCCACAAAAATATACAGGATATCTGGTATCTCAAAGGAGACTGCAGAATGGGTAAGGGATTACAGTTTTACATAAAAAGCCCCAAAAGGCCAACATTAACGTGATATAAAGAATAAGAGTGTGTAACAGTGAAAGAAAACAGAATTTAATTAAAAAAAAGTATTAAGTAAGCAATAATGCATGACAGGGTGTGTGTTAATCTGCAATTAATGCCTGCCCAGGAGTGCTGTGAGGCCCGACGCCGCAGGTGGAGGGCCTCTGCACCCCTGGAAGGGCATTAATTACACATTAATACTCACAATGGAGGGCATTATTGCGCTTAGACAATGGGCTCAATGTAAAATTGTTCTGTTTTATTTGTTTACTTATTTTTAAGGACTACATTATTTTTATATACATTTTTAATGTAAAATAGTTCCTCCGCCTTCTGTTTCAAACTTGCTGTAGTATATGTCAGTGATGTTGGAGGAAGCATTTTACATGAAATCTATATATATATATATATATATATATATATATATATATATATATATAAAACAAATGATAATAGTTTTTTTAAAAAAATAAGCAAACACAACATAGAGCCCCATTCTCTGTCCCATACACACATGCACAGTCTCTTCTGCTTTCACACACATAACCTATACAGACAGTCCCCTCTGCTTACATGCATTCACTCACACATCACTCTCGCTTTCTCTCTCACTCTCTACATCCATCTCCATCTCTTTCTCTCTCCCACAGGCAGACACACATGCACACAGTCTCTCTGCTTTCATGCACCCATTCACACACACTTGCAGACAGAAAATCACACATAAACTCGATCACTTTTTCTTTTACTCACATAAAATCTCAGACACACTGTATTTTCTTTTTATTTTACACTCGCTAAACAGCAAAAGCGCTGCTTAGCAAGTGTAAAATAACAGCTCACTCTCACTGACATGCATGCATACACACGCACACAGACAAACACACACACGCAGACACATACTTACCTTTTTTTTTTTAATGTTTTACACTTGCTAAACAGCAAAACCGCTGCTTAGCGAGCGTAAAATGGCAGCTGTTCCGTTTCTTCAGTCTGAGCTCCACGGCGGCTTGATAAGCTGCTGTGAAGTGGCGGACTCATTTTTCACTGGGCATTACTTGTACATTAACACCCTGCTGGAGAATGCTCATTTTCCAATCAGTTGTTGATGTACAGTTTGCCCGTTGCCTAATTACTCATTGTAACCCACTAAAACGAAGTGTGACATTACAAATTATATAGGTTCAGTTGTGGGAAGATGTCGGTATACTGACGGCCATCTGAAAAATGAAGCAGTGCACAGATGTCTTTTTCTAAACACAACGTGCAGGTTTCTTAATTGTCTGGTTTCTATTTTCTCTACTTAGTTCCAGGGTCCAGAGTTGTTTATATTATGCTTGCAGCTTGTATGCTTCTCCTGTATCCTTGTAGGTTTCCTCTAGGTAAATCAGCTTCCTCTCACCAACAAAAATATTCTGTGTTTTTTGGCAGGTGCTAGTAAAGTTATTACAAAAAAATTGGAAATTGAACTCGGGTCCTATGTTCAAAGAATGTTTAAATTTAACAGCAATACTATGTACAACAGAAAAAGAAGTGATCAGTGTAAGATCTATAAATCATACTAAGACCTTTACTGGTTGGGATAGCCTTAATAGTTGTTACTGACATACCAAGACTCTTAATGTGTTAACTGTGTAAGATTACCTTTATGATTCAAGTTATTCCTAACATTGTACAACAGTGTAAGATTACCTTTACGATTCAATGTACTCCCAACACTGTATAACAATATGTGACGTTGAATTTCTTCCTTTTTGTGTATACATTTAAATAGGTTATATGAGCAAAAAAATTCTTAAAAAAAACAAGCATTCTGGTTGAACTGCATCCTACAAACTGCCCACTTGATCAATATAAATGACAGGATTGTAGACTGAGGCACCAGGATGCTCTTTTCTTTTTTTGTTTACCTATAATTGGATGCATTGTGCATTAACTCATTCACTTTCCGTGTGTGTGTGTGTGTGTGTGTGTCACTGAGGACCAGTTTTAATCCTGAATTAAGCCACAAGGAAAAAGATGTGTGTGTGTGTGTGTGTGTGTGCGCGCGTGTGTATACACACACACATTTTATATATATATACATATACATATATATATATATATATATATATATATATATATATACACACACACACACACACACACACACACACACACACACACACACACACACACACACACACACACACACACACATACACACCTTTTTCCTTGTGGCTTAATTCAGGATTAAAACTGGTCCTCAGTGACTGGTTCACTTACTAAGGTAGCAAATAAACACACAAGACATCTTAACATACCATTTCATTAAGGTACTTATAACTCTCAGAATAAAAAACACCCCTTAAGATCGGACAAGACCTACCTGTTGAAACTAAGGAGTCATAGTTCTCTAACATCACTTCCTTATGAAGCTCCTTATCTTGTTTTGTTAACATCTTCATCTCCTCTGCTGAGAAAGTAACAGCAACATCCTCAAATGATTCTGGAGCCTGTAAAAGATGCATGGTGCAGTTAATTTACTGCAGTCAGTGTGAACTACGCTGTTTTCTTGTAATGCACTCAATGTAAATTGTGTCATTTTTTTTTTCAGCAGGGTAGCTCTGGCATTTGTTACCAGAAATACAGTTAAAACAGTAAAATTAATCAGTCAATAACAAGTACAAATTTCCTTTTCACAATTATGCAAGTAACGTCTCTTGCTGCTGTCTTTCTCTCTCGCCTCTACACACATTAAGGTCAGCGACAGGGGGGCAAAGACTTCCAGTTAAAGATCTACATTTAGAAAAAGACTTGGTGACCTAATTTAGGGAACAGGAAAACAGGAAGTAATGAGGGAACCTTTGAAAGATGGAAAGAAAAAGTGGGATCATAGCTGAGTAGGAATGAAAACTTAGGAGGAGGGATAAGATGGAGAAGGCATGGGGCTGCATCATAGATGAAGAAGATACTGGCAGACAGCTGCAGAGTAATCGGAGGATGACAAACCATGTAGGATTACTAAAGAACTCTAAAAGAAATTGTCCAAGATAACAGTCAAGATGTAGCAGGAACAAGATATCCACTCTGTGGTGGTGGAGGAACTGACTGGTGGAATTAAAACCATTACGGAACAGTACAGCAAATTAATTTAATGGCCAGTGGCACAGGGAAAAATGGATGGGGGGGCCAAAGGACAGAGGGGTACAAGAACAGCTGGGTTAGAATATGAATAACCATTGTGGGAGGGATAATCCAAAACCAATCATTTGTCAGTGCCAAATGTTACCTTACCTGCATTTGTGTAGGGCTCAACAGTATGCAGCAGGGTAAGACGAGTAGCATACAGAATTACAATGAAGCAAGGCTCAGACAAAACTGTGGTGTAAAATATATTCGAAGAGGAATAGTCTCTCCGGATCAAGGGTTACATCAGTTAAATTTACGTTCGGTTCTGCTAGAGCTGGTGGACTTCAAGTAGATGTAAAAGACCCTAAGGCAATTAATGAAAAGAGCAGAGGAGGTTAGTAGCATAAATACCACATTCAGTCTCCACTGAAAACAGGCCACTAGCCCTGTAGGAATAACCTGGTCAACAAAGGATATATAAACAAAAAACAAAACAAAACAAAAAAACTGATGCAACAAACGAAGGGAGAACCGCTACTCTGCAGTTTGGATATTGGTTCATTTAACAATAATCCACTACATGGTGTGAGTAATGCAGGATTTACCCATAGATGGCACAATCTGATCAAGAGGGTGAAGCCTGAGTGATTAAACAAAGCCAGGCATGTATAAATCCTGTGCTACTCACACGTGTCTATTGTTGTTGTTTGTCTTTCGGCTTTTCCCGGTTAGGGGTCGCCACAGCAGAACTCCGGTCCGCTAATAACTGGCAGTAGATTTTTATGGTGCAGAGTTGCCAGCCCGATGCCCAACCTTCATTGAAGGCATGCCCATTCACACATGTCTTTCGAACGCCACTCTACCGCGGGGAGGACAAGCAGACTCCACACAGAAGGCACTCCAGCAGAGAATCGAACGGGTGCCATTATATAGTGAAATTATTTAAGAAAAAAAGTTATTATTATTATTTATAAAATTATTGTATAAAAAGGCTTTTGTGCTCTTCCATCTGCATCTGGTGTTCTGGGACAGCCAATATATGAACTGCATATGCTCTGCAAATGCACAGTAAATTGCTGACTTTTTTTAGTTTGTTATATCTCTTGTGGAAACTATTAATGGTGCATTTACAATATTTGCATGTAGTTTTCTGACATGTCATTGAGAAATACAGTCACTAAATAAAGGAAGATGCCTGTTTTGTGAGGCAAGAGGCTTTGTTTATTTATCGTTTTTTTTTTTTATCAGTTTGCAAGATATGCCATGCAGCTTACTAGTAGGGGTGCTCCTGGCATTTGAAATTGTGAGCTTTTTTAAATGAGACACCGAAGACTTCCAATTCTTCTAAAGAGCAATACTTAACACACAATAAAAAAGCAGGCAAGCATTTAGTCCTTTGTAAGTGAACCTTGAACTTTCTTATAACTGTCACTTAATGAATTTTCACACATTTCTGTACTGTCTTATTTAAGAATAAAATGTAACTATTTACAGTGTTTATATGGTATCAATTTTTACGGTGCATTTGGTTTACTTGTATTAAGCTTTATTTTTAAAATTACATCAGACATTATGAAGTTTATTATTGTGGGGTGAATTGTCACGTGGCTCTAGAAGAGTTTAAAATGTGTGAAAACTCATTAAATAGCAGTTTTAAGGAAGTCCAGTGTTCATTTACAAAAGATAAAGATGCTTAACTGCTTTTTTATCATATATTACGTGTGATTCTTTTGAAGAACTAGAGGTATTCCATTTCATGTTGGAATTCTTATTGGCCTACATCTTGTTCTCTGGATACCTACTAGCTTTTTTTTTCTTAATGCATTGCAATGTTATGCACTACGGAGCAGTTTACTACTGAGGGAACAGTGGTGCAGTGTATAGCGTTGTCTCCTCACAGCGAGAGGTTCTCCAGTTTGATTCTTGGCTGGGATACCCTGTGTGTAGAGTCTACATGTCCTCCCTGTGTTTGCGTGGGTTTCCTCCAGGTGCTCTGGTTTCCTTCCATATCCCAAAGACATGCAGTAGGTGGAGTGGGCATTCTAAAATCGGCCATAGATGAGTGTGTGAGTGGGTGGTGTGGATGAACTACAGTGGCACAGCTAGCCACACTGCAGTGTAAACCTTGCCTCTAGATGATTGTCATTGGTGAAGTGACACGCTGACCCCATGTGCAAAAATGGGAAAAAGGGGATATGGATGGATGTCATTCTTTTTTACTGATCAGTAGTGCCATTGAGAAAGTGGACTTACTGACTACCTCAGAGGGGAATGTTCAATTTACAATGAGCTTGCCGATTAGTTTGTCCAATCAGTATGCACATTTTGAAATGACCATACAGCACCTGCATAAATGCTCTGCAAATGTAAACAACAAAACCGGAAGTAGTAGAACGCATGCCAGTAGATTTTTATGAATAAATGTGACAACCTTTTCTTTCCAGTTACAAACAGGAACACATTTCATTTATTCATGTTTACTAACATGAAGCTAACTCCTCAAGTACAAACCAAACAAACCATCATGTCAAGAATTAGTTGGTTTGATGGGCTACATACATATATTTTTGTTCTGTTCCTAATAAAATTTGTGGTTTTGTGGCACAATGTAAAGGACTGACATCACTAAATAATTACAAACTACAGACTTCATATCCTTCAGAAAAATGCATGCTAAAGCATAAAGTACAGTTTTGTACCTACCATAAATGTAGATGTCCGATAGGTATGCATCTGCAGTCATAACATATGGGTTGTCCTGCCTCAGGCAGCACTTCGGTCGGCCGGATTCCACAGTCTGGGTCTGGCCTCGGCTGATGTCGCACTTTCCCCGACGTCAGAGCTTCTGGGGTATAAAGGCATCAGCCGACGCCATTTTCCTCAGTGTTTCTTGCCCCAGATGCCAGGTGCCCTCTAGGAAGGCTAAATTTGGATAAAAGTTGAAAATTCCAAACAGTAGAAAACAATATATATATATATAAGCACCCTAGGAATACCACAGAGGGGAAGGAGGGTGGGTAATCCTGACTGCAGATGCATACCTATCGGACATCTACATTTATGGTAGGTACAAAACTGTACTATGTCCTTCAAGGATGCATCTGCAGTCATAACATATGGGTAGAATACCAAAGCCAAACTGGGGGAGGAGGTACTAAGATAAGGATGGTGTAGTTCAGATCCCCTGTAAAACTGCAGTTGCAAAACCTGCTCGGGATCTGGAGTATAAAGGTAGATTGTAATGCTTGGCAAATGTATGCACGGAGCTCCAAGTAGCAGCTTCTAAAATGTCCTTGGTAGCCACCCCTCGTAGGAAAGCTGTAGTGGTGGCTGTGGCTCTTGTGGAGTGAGGCCTGATATTTTCAGGAGTTGTCTTTCCATGAAAAGAGTAGCAGAAACGAATGCAATTTCCTATCCATTTAGAAATTGTCTGTTTGGAAATTGCTTTTCCTTGCACTCCAGTTGCATATGCTACAAAATGTTGGTCAGTTTTTCTGCTGGTTTTAGTTCTGTCCAGATAGTAGCGCAGTTGTCTGTGTACATCCAAGGTGTGCAGTAGTTTCCCCCCCCCTGTTCTGTGGGTTAGGGAAGAACGTAGGCAAATGAATAGCTTGGTTCAAGGATATCCTGGATACCACCTTTGGCATGAAAGTAGGATTGGTTCTCAGAGACACTCTATCCTGGTGAAAAATAAGGAAAGGCTGCACTGCCATTAGTGCCTGTAACTCGGATACTCTTCTTGCTGAAGTGATTGCTAGAAGGAAAGCAGTTTTCCAAGATAAGAACTGTAAGTCTGCTGATGCTGCTGGTTCAAAAGGGGGAAGTGTTAATTTTTCCAGCACAAAATTGAGATCCCATGCAGGCAGAGGGGTTTTCCTCGGAGGTTTTACATTTTTGATCCCTCTTAAAAATTGTCCGAGGAGATGGTGAGAGAAGATAGGAGGATCCATGTTGTATTCTGCTGAAATTGCTGAAGCATGAATCTTAATGGAGGAATAGGACAGGCCATTGTGGAACAGTTCTGCTAAGTATTCTAGGATGTGTGCTAGGTTTGCCAGTGTGACATTTGTACCCTTTGATGCGCTCCAAATGAGGAATCTCTTCCATTTAGCTGAGTATGTCTTTCTTGTGGAGGGTCTGCGAGCCTCCAGGATAATGTCCTTGACCCTCTGAGATAAGACAGTTTGGTTTTGTTTTAGGCAATTTTCCAGGCAGTCAGCTGCAGTGTTTTCAAGTTTGGATGCAGGGTCTTGAAATTGTTCTGCGTTAGAAGTAGAGGCCATAGGGGTAGAGGCCATGAGTTGGTCCGAGACATGCTTCTCAGTAGCGGATACCAGTGCTGCCTTGGCCAGTCTGGAGCTATCAGTATCACCTTTGGCTGTTCCTCTCTGATCTTCAGTAGAACTCTGTACATCAATGGGAGTGGTGGAAAAGCATACACTGTTAGGGCATTCCAGTTGAAAGAGAGGGAGTCCACCTTCCAGGCTTGTGGGTGGTATACTCTTGAGCAGAATTTCCTCAGTTGGTGGTTGAGTGGGGAGGCAAACAGGTCTATCTCTGGCATTCCCCATTTGTTTGTTATGATTTTGAAGATGTCTGGATGCAGCATCCATTCGTGAGCATCCGTGGTAGTTCTGCTTAAGCTGTCTGCTAGTGAATTCTCTTTTCCTGGTACAAATTTGGCCTGCAGTTGGATGTTGAGATTCAGGGCTAGGTTCCACAGATCCATTGCCATCCGGCATAGAGGGTAGGAATGCGTGCCTCCCTGTTTGTTTATGTACCACATGACTGTGGTATTGTCTGTCCTTATCAGCAGATGTCCTTGCTGGAGGAATGATTTGAATGCCTCGATTGCATGCTTCACTGCCAGCATCTCCTTTAGGTTTATGTGCAAATTCAGCTGGTCTTGAGACCATAGGCCTTGGATGCACTTGTGTTCCATGTGTGCTCCCCATCCTAGGTCTGAGGCGTCCGTGGTGATGGTCTGCCTTGGTTGTGGTTTGTTGAAAGGCAACCCTCTGTTGGACTGGCAGGCCTGAGCCCACCACAGGAATTCCTTTTTCAGGCATGGAATGATTGGAATCATGGTTTCTAGACTGTGCCTGTGTTGAGACCATACATTCCTTAGGTACCATTGTAATTTCCTCATATGCAGCCTGGCATATGGGATCAAGATTATGCAAGATGCCATGTAACCCAGGGCCTGCAGGATTTTCCTTGCAGTGAGCTGAGTTTGTCTCGTCAAAGCCATGAAGTAGACTGGGAGTTGCTTTTGTTTTTCTTCTGTGAGAAAAGCCATCTGAGTTATTGTGTCCAGATCCGCACCCAAAAATGTTATCCTTTTGGATGGCACTAGTCTTGACTTCTGGATGTTGACTGTGTATCCCAAGGCATGTAACAGGTGTATGACATAGGCCAAATCCTTTATTAGTCTTGTCTTGTTCTCCGCTTGTATTAGGCAGTCGTCCAGGTATGGGTAGATTTGAATTCCCTGAAGTCTGCAATGTGCAATTACTGATGCCAGGCATTTCGTGAATACTCTGGGCGCAGTAGATAAGCCAAAGGGCAATGCTGAGAATTGATAATGCTCTGATCCTGCAAGAAATCTGAGGTGTCTTCTGCAATCTGGTCGTATAGGGACGTGCAGGTATGCCTCCTTGAGATCTAGAGTCACCAGCCAAGACTCCTTGCCCAACATGGGAAGAAGTTGCTGTAGGGTCAGCATTTTGAATTTTGGCACAATGAGATATGTGTTTAGTGCGGACAAGTCGAGAATAGGCCTCCATTGGGTTTCTTTTCTTGGTACAAGGAATAGTCTGGCCTTGTTCCATAGATGGTACCCTTTCTACTGCTTTCATCTGAAGTAAATTGTTGATTTGTCTTAAAGCCTCTGGCTTCTGGTTTGGTGGAAGGTTTGGCATTCCGCTCCTTCTTGGTAAAGTGTGGAAGTGAAACCTGTATCCTTTGTCTATTGTTTGCAATGTCCATTTGTCTTTTGTAATGCAATGCCAGCTTTTTGAGAATAAAGCCAACTTTCCGCCCAAGGGTGCTTCCAGTTGTTCCCTTGTAGGCGGAATGAGAGTCAAGTCATTGTGTCTGTCCTGTGGAAGTGGTTGTAGTTGCAGCTGTGGCAATACTCCTCTGGTTGGCAGGTTGCCACTGACGACCCCTGTAGGCACCCTTTGATTGACCTCTGCCTCTTGGGCGTCTATTCCTGCCCCTCTGTGCTTTGGTGGTGTCTGGAAAGGACCAATTCTTTGAAGGCCAGTTTCTGCTGAACCTCCGAGGTTGGACCTGAAGAAAATCCTTAACTGTTTGCACAGATTTTGCTTTTTCTTCCACTTTCTTTAGAATCTCCTGTGCAGGGGAGCCAAATAAACTTTGTTTCTCCATTGGAGCATCAAGGAGTTTAGCCTTGACATGGTCCGGCAAGGATTGCTCTTTTAGCCAGGCATGTCTTCGAATTACTGCCCCAGTCATAGCTGATCTAAATGAAGCTTCCAGTGCATCATAGCCACATTTTAAGAAATGATTACTGACCTGCTGAGAATTGTGTACCAAATCCTGAAGGGCCTTACGGTCTAAAGGTTCAGGAGAAGAAAGCTTTTTATTCAGCTGATCTAACAAATATTCCTGGTACTGTATCATATGGAATTGACAGTTTAAAGCCCTGGCAGAAAGAGTAGCAGATGTATAAACCTTTTTTCCCCATCTCTCTAATGCTCTTGACTCCCTTTCAGAGGGTAGTGGGTTTTTGGCAGTGGCAGCTGCAACACCTTTGGGCCCTGAGAAATAGTTTCTGGGTCTGCAGCATGGGCTTTATACAAGTGGAAGTGGGAATCCGGGACCCTGTAGTATCTGTCAGGTTTGGCAGGGGCCGGGGAAGTGAATCAGGGGCAGAACTGACATCATTATATGCATCATCAACTACAGTTAGCACAGGTGGTATGGCTAAAGGCCTATGCTGTGGCAAGTGTAAGAAAGTCCTTAGTCTTTTTCTAGAATCAGAGAAATCCTGACCCTGCCATTGAAAGTGTTCCCTCATAGAGTGTAAAGTCTCCCCAAAGGAAAATTCCTCTGGAGGGGAAGCAGAAGGAATAGAGTCTTCTGCATCTGAATCCTCATAAGGTGAGTATGGCCCTTCCTGATGGTCTGACAAATCAGATCCATCCGAGGAGTAATCAGAGGAGAGAGGTTCAGGGGGTTCAGTCCTAGGCCTTTTGTCAGGAGGAGGATGGGAGGCCCTGTCTGGGTGAGGTTGGGAACCCCTAATCAGAGATATAAGGTCCTCAGCAAGACTGAGAATCTGGGAACTTGAGGAAGGTCTCTGAGAAGTAGATTTTGCAGGTAAAGCTTTTGAAATTTTAGCTGCTTTAGCCCTGGAGAAAGCCTTAATAGACATAGAAGCAGGGGGCCTAGCTGCCCCACGTGCAGGTGTAGAAATGTCCAAAGGAATGGTGTTGGACAATTCTTGTGCGCTTGCTTCTTCGGTAGGGATTTCTGTAGCCGACTCAGCCGGGGTCTCTCTGGCCTCGGTTGTCGGAGGTATGATTTCGGTAGAAGGTAGAACCGAGGCCTCGGTTTCAGCTGAAACCGAGACACTCGCGGTAGGCCTAACCGTGGTTTCAGCCGAAACCGCTGGCCGCGAGTGTCGGTCCTTTTCCTTGCGTTTTTTGGCTAAATGTGTAGTCGGAGTCTCCGACGGCATTTTATATTCAAAAGCGGATCCAAAAAACTCTTCTGCAAACTCCGACCGACGTCTAAGAGTCCGTCGGTTGAAGGAGGCACAGGCTAAACAAGCTGATACGTCGTGGTCTGGGCCTAAGCAAGGAAGGCAGTAGGAATGGAAATCCTTATGAGGTATTTGTTTCCCACAGTGGTGCAGCGGGCGGCACAGTGGTGCAGCGGTTAACGTGGTCGCCTCACAGCAAGAGGTTCTCCGGTTCGATTCTCGGCTGGGGTGCCTTCTGTGTGGAGTTTGCATGTTCTCCCTGTGTTCGCGTGGGTTTCCTCCGGGTACTCCGGTTTCCTCCCACATTCCAAAGACATGCATCTGGAGCATTTCTCCCCGGGCCTCCGCTGAAAACAGGCTCTGTGGAACCTAGTCGGACATTCCCGGTCAACAAATGTTAAATAAAAAAAAAAAAAAAAAAATTTACTTTGTCTGACATCGGCTGAGGCAAGAAAGAGTCCCCAACGGGGTACTTAGCTTTTTAGAAGTCTTCGGTAGCTGAATCTCTGGATCTGACCGACCGGCACTTGCGAACAGCTTCTGCTTCGGGCACCGCGCGGCAAGAAAGACTGAGGAAAATGGCGTCGGCTGATGCCTTTATATCCCAGAAGCTCTGACGTCGGGGAAAGTGCGACATCAGCCGAGGCCAGACCCAGACTTTGGAATCCGGCCGACCGAAGGGCTGCCTGAGGCAGGACAATCCATATGTTATGACTGCATCCTCTTACTCCCCAAAGAAATTGACCAGATTAAGTAGGCAGGATCTGCCTTTGTCAGACATGAGCTGATTTGGTTTGATGTCCCCATTTATTACTTTGATAATCCTTTCCACATCCTTGCAGCTGAGGCTGGTCATGCTTATGGGTCTATAATTACCTGGGTCCAATTACCTCCCACCTCTTTGCAATTGGATGACAGTTGCTGCTCTCCATTCATCTGGCACAAGGTCTGTTTGAAGGCTAATACTAAATAGCCCCAGTAGGGTGTCTCACAAAAACTATGGTCCCGGTTTGTAACTGGAGAGAAAAGGATGTCACGTTATTCATAAAAATCTACTGCCACATTCTTTCCTACTAACGGGTTAGTACAGAAAGGTGTCATATGTACCCATCCTCAAGACAGGCATGCACCTGAGGAAGTGGTTTTGGCATAATGGCTAAGGTTGCCTCCTCAGAAATACAAGGTACAGGGTACAGTTCTGGCCTGAAGTTGTTGGCTAGGCTTAAAATAGATCTTAAGAGCAGTTAGCTTAGTATTTACCTATGAACCTATTGGACTATACAGGCAGCCCAGTATGTTTATCTGTCCCCAAAGGGTTCATGGCCTTGGATAGTACATTAAGGACTTGTTCTTGGGGGATTTTTGGGAGGGTGTAGATGTGGGTATGTGATATGGGAATATAGGACGAAAGTGGGAGTTTAGTTTGAGCTAAATTTGTCCACTTGTAGATTGGTTATGTTCTCTGGGTCTCATTATGTGATGTCATTGAAAGACAGCTTTCTGCAATACTGGGAATTGTTTCTGAGGTTTCTAACACTGTTAAAGAAGGCTTTGTGGTTACACTTCACCTGGGTAGCTATATTTACCTCACACATGGCTTTTGTTGATTTGATTACTGTCTAGAGTCCCCTGTTAAATTTAGCAGGAGTCATTTTAGCATTATGAGAGTTTATTTTTGCATGCAATTAGTTTGTTCGTTTAATTTACAGTCTGTTTATGTCTGGGTTCCACCGCTGAGGTTTATTGTTATGTTTTGTACTGCATTTTCTTTGGAGGGGGACAGCTGTGTCTATGCAGCTATTTAGATGTACACTAAATTTCAAATATCGAAAGATGGGATAAACACGTACATGTTGGGATAATTATATCTCCCCTATCCATGTGGGCCATTAGTTTGTATTACCAATGTTAATGGAATATCACAGGATAATGAAGTAAATAGGATATTACATGTGATTGACGGTAACTGGGTATCACAGGGTATTCCATGAGATAGAAAACAATGGAGTACCATGGCATATTGCATATAACTGATGATATTGAAGAAACACATGATATTCCATGTCACTGCTTACAATGGACCATCACTGTGATGAAAATGGAGTAGCAAAGGATATTACAATTGGATGATACAGCAGTATCACAGGACATTACATGACTGATGCTAATGGAGTATCATGGTATATTACATGTGACTGCTGACAATGGAATACCACACGATATTACATTTGACTGATGACAATGGAATGCCATGAGATATCCCACGTGACTGCAAATATTGGAGTATCACAGGATATCACATGTAACTAATGACAATGATGTAGCATGGGTTATTACATGTGATACAGCATGTAAGGATGGTTGGATACCAGCTGTCACAAAGTCAGTATACACTTTAACTTACAATGGACTAAGTACCCAAGACAATTTTATTACCCAAGTGGGACAAATGTGCTGCAAAACTCAAAATCTATAGCTTCTTTTTCTTTCTTCCTAATGAGAACAAAATTTTAAAATTATATAAACAGACACAAACAATTATAAAAACAAGAAATGTCAATATGAAGCACTTTTCATTAAGCCAGATAGCAACAAAACTTCTTCAGATAAAAAAACCTCGCTTGACTAGTGTTTAAATATACGTCATATGACTACATTAATCATTAAAACACATTCATTATTCATTTAGTAATCATCAAATCATTAAATTTACACATACAGTACATTATTTTAAACAGAGACTTGTAAAGTCAGAAACTAAAACTAGAAAAAGTCAGAAACTTAAAAGTACCTGACATTCCCAACAAAAGGTCTTTTACTCCTTCATTTATTTGTTGGCTTTATTTTACATGTTTAAATTACGTACCACTAAATGTATGTATAGAAAAGGAGTATAGTTAAGGAATTTGTTTATATGCATGTGTGCATAAGCCTTTATCTCATTAGGGCTTTCAATTTTAACATACTTGTAATAAAGCAGAACTCATTCAAGCTTGGATACTGGCAGGCATTAAGTTTAAGTTGCCATAACAGTTCTGCTCTTTCGAGTAGTAAGGGGACTGGTCCACCTCTTATGTCTAAGAACAAAATTCTGCCAATGCACAGTGAAAAGGTCTGTGGGTCATGTGATGTCATTGTTCACTGTTTTCTTGCTTCCAGCTTCTCTAGCTTTCTGCTAGTGCCCTGTAGATGCTCGTGCACGTGAAGAAACAGTCACAGAGTCCAGGCATTTTTGGCAGGAATTTCAAACAACTACGTTTTCTCCATTCTAAAGAAGCATAAAAAGTGCACAAGCAGCCTCCACAGTGAAAAAAAACATGAACTGCCCTTTTCTAAAAATGTTGGGAAAGTAAGATTTCCCCCATAAATCAATAATTTACATCCCTTAAATTAGGTTAAGTATTAAAATTAGAGCATTTAGTCAATGTAAAAGCACTTAATGTTAATATATTACACTAAGAAATGCAGATTTTAAGTAAAAGCACTTAATGTTAATATATTACACTAAGAAATGCAGATTTTAAGTAAATATATATATATATATATATATATATATATATACACTAAGAAATGCAGATTTTAAGTAAATATATATATATATATATATATATATATATATATATATATATATATATATATATATATATATATATATCATGACATGAACATCTTTCAAAAATGTCAAGAATCTCCTAAGGGCACTTTTGCTGTAAAGCATCTCCTAAGGGCACTTTTGCTGTGGGGATTCCATACAGTGTAATCATAATACAGTAAACTCTAAAGTGTAACCCCACCACTAACACACATGAATGCTTTACTTTGGAAATCATTAATTAATAGTAAGATAGCATAACTTTTGTATCCCAAATGAATATATAATGAAGTTAACTGCATCCCGGTTATAGTAAACATATGGTATGAAAAAAAAATATATATATATATATACAAGTAAATAAATAAATAAATAAATATATATATATATATATATATATATATATATATATATATATATATATATATATATATATATATATAGCTAGATAGATATACACATACATACATAGATATATGCCTATGCAAAATAAAAACCTTTGCTTTGTGTATGTATTCCAATAAACTATGTAAAAAAAAAAGAACTTTACCTTTGATTTGTGTATATATATTCCCATAAAAAACATTAAGAGTTCTGCAAGAAAGTATTTAGTATTATTTGATAGCAATCCTATTTGTCTTTTAATGTTTTATTTGCAGACAATATTATTGAGCTACTATCTCTTACAGACATTGCAAACAAAACCAAGAAACAACTATTATTAGTCTGCATATTGATAAGGCGTTTGATTCCCTTAGTTGGTCATACTTACAAGAAATCTTTAAAGAATTTAACTTTACTTTAGATTTCACTAAACTAATATTAAATATTTATAGTGACTCTAAAGCATTTGTTAAGATTGGTTCATGTCTATCATCCCCAGTAAAAATTTGTAAGGGAACTAGACAAGGTTGCCCTCTATCCCCATTATTTTTTGCTTTATCAGTGGAACCTTTTGCTTCATTTATTAGAAATAACCCAAATAATCAAAGAGTTCAAGTTAATGAGGGATACTGTCCAAATGTTTAGCTTTTTGCTGACAATATTCTACTAACATCCAGTGACATAGAATGATCTTTACAACATATCATAAATGCCATAACTCTATTTGGAAAAACCAAACCACTTTCAATCAATAAGAAAATAAATAACAATTTGCAAAAATACAATAAATTCAACTGGGAAAATGATAAGACAGAATATCTAGAAATAAGTATTAAGCATAAGTGGAATGAGACTTTTAAATTTAACTTCACTAAACTGGTAGTTATAATCAGTGACTTGACTAAAAAGTGGAACAAAATGTTTTTCACCATGGAAGCCATATTTACATTAATAAAAATGATTATTTTGCCCAAGATTTTATTTTACATACAATCATTGATTTTGCCTCCTCCTAAGAAATTCTTTAAACAAACAGATACCCTATTACAAACTTTTCTTTGGTTCCCAAATAAACCAAGAATAGCTTGTAAATGGCATGTTAGAGCCTGGGACAGTAATGGGATTGGCTTTCCCAACACAGAATTATATTCCAAATCTATTACTATTAACATACTACTACACTGGATTTCATCCACATACACCTCTAGCTGGAAACAACTACATGAAATACATGTAACCTCCACTGAGAACTCAGAAATCCAGTTTACGGAAACCTTTGGAAATAACAAAATATTTTGGATACTCCGTGAATATTACCTATATAATAAGAAATTTAGCCACTTCTCACATGGTACAAACCAAATATTTTATATTTTCAAAAATATAAATTGATAATTATAGTTTAAAGAACACCTTTTTCATTACATTTCCCATAGCTTACACACCAGATTGCCTAGATACCTTCAATATCAATAAGATGCAGTATCTTAAACAAAATATTCTAAAGTTTTGGCACCAGTTTAAAGACAATAAGAACTTCCAACCAATGAACTTTCTCTTAGCCAGATATAATATCTGTCAAGATAATTGTCTCTGTATTCAATCTTTAAGACAGTTTGTTGAAAATAAAGTGAGTGTGTCAATAAATCTGGAAACTGATATTATACCAAGATTGATACAACTATTCATATGGTGTAGATTGATGAACACTGAACATAAATTAAGCAAATCACCTGTATATAAAATCCCGCGAGAAGACTTGATTACTTTTGACCCAGCTTTTTGGAATTACTCCATAAAGATTAATGGTGAGCCTTTATCTAATGATAATAAGAAACAGTTATTAAATTCAGTAAAAAACACTTCATCTTTATATTGGAGACTATATACCAGGAGATTTATTCATAGAATCTTTTACACTCCACACAGAATTGACCTTATAACAAAGAGTAAGTGGTGGTGGTGCTGCAGTAGCGTTGTGCCTCACAGCAAGATGCTGTCCGGTTCGATTCTCAGCTAGAGCGTCTTCTGCGTGGAGACATGCGTGAATGGGTGTACCTTCGTTGAAGGTTGTGTGTCAGGGCTGGCAACTCGGCACGTAAAAATCAACTGCCAATCATTAGCGGACTGGAGTTCCGCTGTGGCGACCCCTAACCGGGAAAAGCCGAAAGGCACAACAAAAATGAAAGCAAATGCTGGAGGTGTGGTGATATTCTTGAAGCCAACTGGGTTCATATGTTCATCGAATGCAGAACTCTCACAGAGTATTGGAGTGATTTTAGACACTTCACAAATGCCCTGTGGTCTGATAACTGTCAGATTACTAGCTCTTTGATATATTCAATTTTCCTCCCCAAAGTGTAATTCCTAGACATCAGTTACCTGTTCGTTGGGTAATTCTAGCTATTGCTCGAAAAATAATTACATTGAACTGGAAAAATAAGCAAGATCTTATGTTTACTGAGTTTATTTTAATAGCAAAATCTGTATGTAAAAAAGAAATGCAAACTATTTATCAGAGATCATCAAATGTAACACACAAAAGACTATCTTGGCAAAAATTGGAAAGATTGTTAGATAAATAGTGATTACCTTTCTTGGATAAAACAAATGTTTATCATGGATGTTTGTATATAGTGTAAATAGTTATTGTTTTATATTGTTTATGTGTAATACTTTTATGTTCATGTTTATTAACAAAATTTAATAAAAATATTTTTTGAAAAAAAAAAAAACACAAAAGGTTTGTGGGTTGCATATCTATAATTGTATGGCCTGTGCAAGGGTGATCTCTGAAACACTGTCATATGCACTGGCTTTTATATGACTAACTGAATCCTACACAACTGGATAACTCACAACAAACACCATATGATACTATGCTTCTGGACTTTCACAAATACTTCTCATCATTTACTGGCAATTTGCCTGATTGATGATAAACAAATATGGAATTAAGGGCCCTTTACCAGTGTATGTAAATTATTATGCAACTCCCCACATGTAAGCATGAACCGGTTTATGTCCTCTGCATTTTAACTAAAGCGGAAAACCTATCAAGGATGCCCACTCTCTTCCATGTTCTTTACATTAGCAGTGAAGACTTTAGTGGTACAGCTAAGTGGCACTTTGAGCTGAAAGACAGTTTTTTTTCCAATAATGCTTGGTTCTACAACACTCTGCTATGACATTAGTTGAGATAATATTGGGCATCTTCCTGCCTCAGCGAGGCCTGTATTAGAGAACAAAATTATCAACAATAAGGTTTAACTGACCAAAATATCTATCTGAGCATTCTACTAATGACAACGAAGCGGAGACCACTAGGTTTGGCCTGGCACCCTTGCATAGCGACCTGTACAATTTAACACTGTGAAGAAAAGAACTATTCCTGCCATTTTTAATTAAGTTAGTCCATAGAAAGAACTATTCCTGCCATTTTCAATTGTCAGCCCATAGAAAGAACTACTTCCACCATTTTTAATTAAGTTAGCCCACTTAAGATGATGCTCCCATTTTTGCTCTAGCTTCCATTTACAGGGTTGTCTTGACGGCCAAAATGTTGCAGTGGGTTTTACATACAATGTACAACTCCATGATGAATAAGAGGAAATTATGTGCTGTTGACAAAGCAGTGCTAATTTTCCTGAATTTCCATTGTTAAATACAGGCAGCATTCTTATTAAGGAGGAATTTCAAGCTAATCTGTATGCAGATGTAGACATTTCTCACACAAATATTCAGGAAAAAAAACTGCATCCCCTCATGATATGAAATCTGTCAGAAATGACAGTAAGATCTTGACCTAGACTTGAGGAAGGCATAAGCCCAGAAAAGATAAGGTATGCTAGGGAGATCGCGGAACTCTTGAAGATGTCCAGACAGACTACAGCCTAGCCTTTCAGTCTAAGTGTCAATCTCAGGAAGTGTTTCTGCACAGATCTGCATTAAGTAGTGTCTTGTAAGTTTAAAGTTTGTCATTGCTTGAAAATAAATCTGAACCCTACTATGTTGTATTATTAAAGCAGTTCTTACAGCTAAACTCCATCTTTTTCAAACATGCACTTCATCAAATTCTCACAAGAGACCACCAAAAGACACTGGTTACACAAATATACACATGGGTCTTCTCCATCCAAGTGTCGAAAATGTTTAAATGTTTCCTTTCACCAGCCCCTCACTCAAAAAAGGAATACTTGCAAATCTAAAAAAACTGACTACCACATCCAAGACATACATTTTATAATGCTCTGACAGCTTGGAGGAAGAGAATGACATGCTCCTTTGATGGCAATCGCTCATTTAATATCATTAAATAAATGCCAAAATCCCTTCTGTAGCTTAAAATAACAGAATCATTTGATCTTTACTAGCACTGTTCATACCCAAATAACCAACATGCAAACAGGATACTGTTCTGCCCTGTAACACAAATACTTTGGGGTTAAAAAGGAAGGAAGGAAGACACTGTGGATGCACCTAGACCTCGATTCCCACCTCTGGATGACATACATTTTTTGCTACTGGTTAAGCACACCTCCATCAACATGTTTTCCCAAAACTATTAGATTGGATTAGACACTCCTCACTAACTCTTTTTGTGATTATTTTCAGATTAAGCAATTCTCTGAAAGGCAACTCCAACACAGAAATGGCACGTCATAATTACTGGCTCTCTAAAGCAACAGTATGTGCAAGCCAACAGGTGCTGGTATGCCTTTTCGCAATGACTGGAAACAGCAGGAGAGGGCATATCATATGTACTCATAGCATTTCGTTTAAAACAGATGTGTAGTAATAGTGTACATTCTTAGGCTGGTAATGCTCGTTTTTGGCAGAATGATGGTACACAGGACAACTGTTATCAATTGTTCAGTGGGGGAAATTCTTTAGATGGAGTAATGTTCTAGATACTTTTCACATACTTTCTCTTTTACAGTTACTTAATAATTTGATAGCAAACCTTTATTAAAAGTCACACACTAAAACGGATTTCTTTCTGAATAAAGTGGTAAATTTGGGATTTATAGGATATGGTTATCTGCTTCTCAGCTTAGTTAGCACAAGTTGTTTTCACCAAAGGAAAGTCCAATAACCATCTCATTTAACTGAATATAACACTCTTGTGTATTTCAAACAAATTTTGCTTTGCGACATGGTAACTGCTTGTTGCTCACAGATAATGAACTTTACTTAGTATATACCAAGACATTATGTTTTTGAGGGATGCAAGGATTTAACTAACAAGGAAACCTCATTCCCACAAAAGGACATACACAGTGGGCATCACATATTCTAAAACAGTCTACACTAACCCACTACATAATGTCTTACACTGTGGGTGTAAAAAGTTATTGCCAACGCCTCCCAGATCCATGAAGAACTAGGTCTCAGTAAAAATTTACCACCACATCACCTTATGATACTTCCAACAAAGAGTAACCAGGATTTAAATAATTTCAGATCCAGTATGCCAGACTACTCTACAAATAAAAATGTTTTAGTGATCGATGACTCTATTATTAAGCACTCAATCTGTCTTCTCTGGACAAAGACAGGGTGATGGAGGATGGTCTTTCAGATGCCAAAATCTCTGACATCTCAGGAGACCTTATGGTACTTTCACCTGGCAAATATGACTATGTGGGAGCGAATGACTTGGCATACAAAGCTCTGACGGATATGCAGAGAGGCATTTCAGCACGCTCCATGCAAATCACAAATGCAGGGAAGATTCTGGTCCTGACAGGAATTCTTCCTTCCTTCCTAAGAATGATGACCAAGTACAAAGACAAGATAAGTAGCATCAACAATTGGCTAAATATTTGGTACCAGATCCAATATGTGTCGAGATGAGATGCTAAACAGTTCTACATGCTCTGCCACGAACAGCCTGCAGCTCTTGTTCCAAGCCTTCAACATACTGGCTAAGGCTTTGCTGCACCCATAGTGCTTTTTTAGTCACAGTCCAGCTGATGGACATGCCAACATAACTGCTTTTTTAGTCACAGTTCAGCTGATGGACATCGCAACATAACTAACATATCAAATCCAAAACAGGATCACATTAAGGTGGCTCTGCTCAATTCCAGATGTCTCAACAAGAATTTCCCAACATTGCTCTTACATTTGAAGCACCTCCATGTTTCAGTAAATATTGAAACTTGTTTTAAATGTTAAGAAAGCACTCTGTCCATAGCTAGGTTTTGCAACTACTATTTCTTCAGTGGTAGCTGTGATGGTATTGTTGGGGGCCATATCACCTCTAGGCAGATTCCCAGGGACCCACAAACACAGCTATCACTTTATAGACTGTTACAGGACACCCTATATGTCTCTTGATAGTCATGTAAGGTTCTTAAACATAAATCAGTGAACTACCTATAAACAAAACTAATTATTTTGGGAGACTTAACTACCCATGAACCTATACCTCAAATGTAGGATATATCCATAAGTTCTTTCTTTCATAAACAAAAGCTCCCTGGAACAGATTATAAAACCCGCTAGAGAACCTAATATTCTTGACTTTGTCCTTACAAATATAATTTTTTTCATGCACTCTTCCCCTGGAAAAGGCGAGAGGAGATCCCTATAGGTGAGGAACCCTGACGTTTGGATAGGTTACGGCAAATGGGGAAAAGTCAATCATGGAGAACAGAGGACAGTTATGTATTACAAGCAGCAAGGAGCCCGACCAAAGAGATGGAATTATCTGCAGAAGGACGCCAATGTATACGGAGTGAAATAACATTTAATTTGCAGGATTTTTTTCCCCCACAAGTAAGTGGTATAAGTGATGGCTTAATGAATAATATGGGTAAGCATGAAATCCTTTGCAATGAAAGCGATGGCTGGCTTGGGGCTGAAGAGCAGGGGAACAGTATTTTTAGTTCTAGTTTTGGCGTGATTTATTCATGTGAACTGCAGCAGGTTCGGGACATTGTTCCTGGGGTTCCCTTGACCTGTATTCAAGATAAAGTGACTGTAAAAAGTGTCGGTAACGGGCTTGGCTATTGTGAAGAGTTAAATAGGAATGACAGTGGTTTTATGATTAGGCAAAATGTGCCCATGACTGAGTTAAAATCAAGGGATTCAAAAGTTCCCTGTTCTGAGCAAACTCATGATGTTGATGTTAATAGGGATATATAAACCTTATGAATAGTATTTCTAGTTTTAATGTTTTTTCTTCAAGCGAACTGCAACAAGTTCGGGACAATGTTTCTTTGGTTCCCTTGACTCGTGTTCAAGGTGAAGTGACTGTTCAAAGTGTTGGTAATGGGCTTGGTCATTGTGATGTATTAAATAGGAAAGATAATGGTTTTGCGATAGGGCAAAATGCGTTCTTGACTGAGTTAAAAACAGGGGAATTTAGAAGTTCCCCGTTTTGAGCAAACACATGTTACAGATATTAATAGTGATATGGATTTCATGAATTTAAGTGTTTATTCATATGAACATAATGATGGGGCTGATATGTTTGTGCAAACCTGCAATGACAAGGGTATAAATAATGAATTTTTTAATGGCAATACTGATGGTGGGGATTTGGTTGATTCTAATCAGTTATGCTGATATTATTGGTGAGGACACTATGTGCTCTGAGCTGAATGTTGAACATTTAAATGCGTTAAGAAATCCTGTGGTAGTCACAAATAGTTTAGGTGATTATAAAATTTATAATTATTGAAAAACAGTATGTACTACGGAGCAGGGGGATTGTTTATCAAAGCGACTTACTTTTGTCCCAGGTAGAAAAGGTGATTTGGTATGCCAATTGATTGATTTAAAAATGTTTATTAGAAAAATGAATTTGAAATTATGTTTTTTGAACTCAAGCCAAGAAAAACAAACATTAGTAAAACTGAGTAAATTCAATCCGCCTATGAACCAAATTATAGCAAGTTTTGAAAGGGCCTGTGAATTGAATATTAGGACTTTTTATAAAAACTTTGATTATGACAGGAAAAAGGTATGTTAATATGTCAGATGATGAAATTAGGGCATTAAAGTGAAATAATAAATAATCGTGAAATACGTATTATGAAGCCTGACAAGGGCAATGGTGTGGTGATTGTGGATAAAAACGATTATGTTCATACTATGTTGAGCATGTTAGAAGATGATTCTTAGGAGAACAGTAGTTTAAATCAAATAAATATAGCGCACATGAAGTTAGATTTATTGACAGAAGATATGCTGTTTCAAGGACAGATTGCGGAGACTTGATTATAAATTTCTTAATAATCCCAATCCTGTGGTTAGTAGTATTTTCGGAATCCCTAAAATACATAAAGGGCTTGATAATGTAAAATTTAGGCCAACTGTGGATGGGAAGCAAAGTAAAACTTGCTTTATTAGTAAGAATTTGGGCCATCATTTACAGAAAGGTATTAAAAAATTTGGCTACACAACTAAGGATTCCTGGGACTTTTTGGATGAATTAAACAATATTATTATCACAGAAAAAACTATTTTGTTAACCGTGGATGTATGCAATTTATTTGAAGTGGGACTTGTTTGGTTTGAAGCGCAGTTATTAAAAACTGGGATATACGAACAAGATGAAATTAATGTTTTTGTCACTTTAATGGAAGCAGTGCTAGTTAATTTTTTTGCAGTTTGAGGGGTACTATTATAAGCAAAAGACAGGCATCGCTATGGGTGCCGCATGTGCTCCAATATATGCCAATTATACAATGGCATATTGGGAACAGGGATTTGTATTTAATAGCCTTTTTCAGGTACATATACAAAATATACTAGATTCTTGGATGATATTTTTGTGGTATGGAGTGGATGGGTTAATGAAATGGAAGCCTTTTTGAAATACATTAATAGTACTGTACCTTTTTTGAAGTTTACCCATGAATTTAGTTCTGACAGGATTACATATCTGGATGTTAATATAGTAGTGGACAAAGAGGAAAAAAGTTAATTTCTACCATACATAGAAAAAATACATTTTCAAATTCCTATTTAGATTTTAGTAGTTGGCACCCTCACCACCAGAAGTCTATAATAAAGGGGCAGATGGTGAGGGCAGCCAGGATGGTTAATCGAGAACAGGAATTTTATAGGGAACTGGATTTTATGGTTGATATGTTCATCAAAAGAGGTGATCCTAAAACCTTATGTGGGGAAGTGAGAGATAAGGTAGTACGGAAAAGGACACAGGGAATATATAGTCCCATACTGAATTTTAAAAGATTAGCACATGATGATATAAGGATGGGAGAGAATGTAAATTCTAAGGATGGTGAAAAGAATAGAGATGTGATGCGTCTTATAGTGACCTATAATATGGAGGCAGAATGGTTAGCACAAATGATGTTTAAAAATTGGAACATTTTAAAATTAGATAGAGAAGTAGAAAAAAGAATGGGGGGGGTCTCCTTAAAATAGCATATAGAAGGGGTAGGCCCTTCAAAGAAATTCTGCAGCACGGACAAGGTAGTAAATTGGGTGTTGCAAATAGACCCATTGGCAATTTTAAATGTGGGAGATGTAAAACCTATAGGTTTATATTGGAAACGGAGCCCAGTTTTAGGATCAATATGTACAACATTTTTGTTAATGGTCATTTTTACTGTCAGATAAATGTAGCATATACAGCTAAGTGTGATCTATGCCGGGCATTTTATGTAGGGAAAACGTCAATATGGTTTAGGGAAAGAATTAAGGAACACATATTGGATATACAGCATTCCAAAAGTACTAACACTTTGGCGAGACATGTGTGTGAATTTCCTGGACATCAATTTAAGTTTTGTGTAATACAAGTGAGATTTGACACACAAGGTAGAACATTAGATGTACATTTGGATATAGATCAACTTAAATGGCAGTTCAGATTGGATGCAAACCATTTTCCGGGTATTAATGATGCCATCAGTATAGCACCCGTTTTAAAACTAAAACATATTTTAGGTAGATGATTTTTAAAGAATTTAATAATATTTTATTTTTATTCATATATTAAATATGTTTTTTTATATATTATTATGATATATTTAACAAGGTTATTTATATATATTTTTCACAAAAATTAACTAAAATTAAGTGAGTTTTATTTGATTGTGATCATTAATGTTTGCAGATGTTGCACAAAGGATCTAAATTTATATATATATATATATATATATATATATATATATATATATATATATATATATATATATATATATAGATATGTATTCAAATGTTTTTTGACATTTTATTCAAGGGGGGCTATGTCAAAATGAGCTATTTCTCTTTTAAGTTCTTGTATTGGGATTAATTGGTGGTTTAAATGTATTATTTCTATTGGTTTATTATTCATTAGGGTGGGTATTTAAACAGATGAATGAGTTAGTTCTTTGTTCTGAAGAAGTCTTCTGTGCAGACGAAACCTAGGTCAACGTGGTATTCTGTTTTCCATTGAATAAAGTGGCTTTACTGGATTGGAGACTGTATCCCAGCATGTTCTTTTGGATAACTAACAAATCAAATCCAAAACAGGATCACATTAAGGTGGCTCGGCTCAATTCCAGATGTTTCAACAACAAATTTCCCAACATTGAGGCCCTCTTACATTTGAAGCACCTCCATGTTTCAGTAATTACTGAAACTTGTTTTAAATGTTAAGAAATCACTCTGTCCATAGCTAGGTTTTGCAACTACTATGTCTTCAGTGGTAGCTGTGATGGCATTGTTGGGGGCCATATCACCTCTAGACAGATTCCCAGGGACCCACAAATACAGCTATCACTTTTTAGACTGTTACAGGACACCCTCTATGTCTCTTGATAGTCATGTAAGTTTCTTAAACATAAATCAGTGAACTACCTTTAAACAAAACTTTAATTATTTGGGGAGACTTAACTACCCGTGAACCTATACCCAAATGTAGGATATATCCATAAATTCTTTGTTTCATAAACAAAAGCTCCCTGGAACAGATTATAAAACCCGCTAGAGAACCTAATATTCTTGACTTGGTCCTTACAAATATAATTTTTTCATGCACTCCTCCCCTGGAAAATCCTTCCCTGGATAAGTCTGTTTATAAACTAGTCATCTTAATGATTAAAACCTCTAAACCTGACAGCAGCAATATGACTGACAGTGATTAAAAAAAATTGTACAAATCTCACCAAATTCTATGATAAAGTTTCAAGATTCACTTATTCTAACGTAATGTCAGACTTCACCTCAGCACGGAACTACACATAAGAGTTAAATGCCCACTTAGATAAATACATACATCCAATAGTACATATCAGATCTAAATAGAAATGTAAAATTTAAAATGAAACCCCCTCGCTGGTCCACCAGTGTAAACTTTACAATATGAAAAAAAAACTCTCAAATCACAGATGACATTAGAAAATTGACTAAAAGTTAAAAACAATATTAGGACTTTAAAGGCAGTCCACAAGCTTGAGTTAGCATATGAAGCTAAGGACAACAACAAATCTTTCTTTCATTATGTGTTATGAAAGAAAGCAATTTCACCCAACAATGCTCAGAACTTATTCAAGATGGCACCACTAACTCTGCCCCAGTATACATTGCAAATATACCAGCTAACAAATTCAGTCCCAACTTCACTCTGAACATGATGAGTCAAACCCTACATATCCCCGACTCCCTTAGGCCCCCCCATCAGCACCACCAAAGTTAATGTACTAAAGATACTCTCATAGGCTAAAAATACTTCCTGCATGGGACATGATAATATACTTGGCTGTTTAATAAAAATACCACCATGCAAGTACTTGTGGAGCACTCAATCTATTTAACCTGAGTTTAGCTACTGACATTCTTTGCATAGAAGTGATGATGCAACTTCACAACAGTGGCCACATCACTGATTCTGGGAATTACAGGCCTATCAACCTGATGAGTCTCATATACAAAGCCATGGAGCACATTGTAACTAACCTGATTAACTACTGCATTAAAAATCTCTTCAGGCTAGAGCTGCAGCAGTTTGGCCTTATCAAGGGTAGATCCTTTCTACTGAATCTGGTTAATGTTAACGTCTTTGGAAGAGTAACACAAGCTACTGACAGCAGCCATGCTGTACACACAATACACCTTGACCTGGCCAAGGACTTTGGCACAACACTAGGACAGACAGGGGTCTTTTTATAATGCACTGACCGTACTATGTAGTAACATGGACAGTAAACTGGCTGAAGGACAGAACCCATACAGTGTGGGTAGCAGATGCTTCATCAAAGAGCATGAAGGCAACCAATGGTGTTCTGTGTTGGGAATTTTGTTTAGCATTTAATTTTTGGATTTCCAGACTATCAACCAAGACATCTAGCTAACAAGGTTTGTAGATGACTGCAAATTGTGAGTAGGGTTACTACCAGTCCCACTTTGCGAGGGACAGTCCCTCTCTGGGCGATTGTGTCCTGACCAAAAATATTAAAAATAGCAAATGTCCTGAGATTGTAGGACATAATTATGTTCCATATGTAATGTAATAGTTGCATAAAATAGTTATTTCTGTATCTAAAATGCCTACATGTTACAAGAAACAGTATAAGCAACTAAACTGCTACTTAAGCTTTTATTTAGGCAAAAAAGTAAAGTCCTATCCTTTGTACTGACCGCGGGTTTGTGTCAGCCTGTAAAATTTGATGTGTGTCCCGAAAACATCCCACTATGGCCATTTGAAAAGGTGGCAACCTTAATTGTGAGTCATTGTCAAGCAGCCGTTTGATATCCAAAGCAGTGCGAAAGAATACTGATGTGCTACTAATGAGCTTAAATTAAATCCGAACGAGTGCAATATTATTCTGCTTGGTAAATTATCCATCCTTCCAGCATATGGCATCAATGCCCTACTTTAAAATGAGAATGTAGTTAGATATCTTGGTACTTCGTTAAAAATCCCTTCTCCTATGATTGTCATGTAACAACATAAGTCAGGAAGCATTTCTACTTCGCACAGATGATCGACAATGAGATACGTTCCAGATCCAAATGTGTCACTGTCTCATTATATTCAACACTGATTATACCAATTATTGAATACAATGTCCCCTCTGGAATATACCCTACTAGTCTTTTCTAATAACTAGTAAGACCCCAGAGGCTCCTAACTAAGGAGATTGCCTGTTTAATAACCCTAAGCTACCAGAAAAGACTGGAAACACTGTCCCTTTACTTGTATCCTCTAGTCTTCTGAATCACCAAAAATGGAATAGTCCACAAGGGATCTAAATCTCCACAACCAAGTAAATAAAACAATGTAGAGAGAGGGGTTTGTTACACAACACCTTTCCCACCTCTGGAATTGACTTTTACTCCAAATTAAGCAGTGTAACACATTATATGCCTTAAACCAGGAACTGGATGTTTCATAGGTTCATAGGTAGGTACTAGGCTATCGGCCCTGGGGCCTATAAAAGCCCAGCCAAAAAGGTACCCTGGTTTTTGCCACCCAAGAAAATTATTTTCCTATGCCACTGTCGAACAGAGCCACAGAGGTGATCCCCGGGGTGAATTTCATATTTCCCATGCAATCATCAAGATTTTTCTTGAAGAGTGCTAATGAGGAGCTTTGTTTGATATAGACAGGTAGTTTATTCCAGAGTATGGGAAGTCTCTGGGACAGGAATCTAGCCCTCCGGCATGTTCTGTTTATTGTGGTGACAAGGTTTAGGTCCCTAGAGCATGTAGCTCGGAGGGACTGGGATTTCTTTAAGTGCAGCAAGTCCAACAGCTCTGGGTTTGACATAGCTTTGTATGTTAGGCAGAGATCACCTCGGAGTAGGCGATATGCGACGGAGTAAAGCTGGAGTTTTTTGAGACTGTCTGCGTAGGGCATCTGTTTGAGGCCAGTAATCCTCTTTGTGAGGTATTCACAAATTCAGCCCTGGCCTGACTGCTCTGACACTCCTTGACAAAGGAGATTCAGTGTGATGGTGGGTACTGGCAGGTATAAATGGTCACAAAAGCTAATTGCCTTGTAATTCATATTATCTGACTATACCTTACAGTAAAGCCTTGATAAATACAGTTTTGCAATAAATAAAGAAATTGTATTTGTCTATAACTGCTATGCTATAGTATTTTCAGCCACTGCTCAAAAGCTGTGTACATAAAAATCAGAGACAGCTTAATTTAAGCAGCAAAGTTTATGATGGGAGATGGCTTTATATTAAATACATAGTCCTTCACTCAAAACTCATCAAAAGGTTTAAGAATGAGATCAATGAAGTATGCAAGAAAGGGAGTTTTCACCTTAAACAGACATCCAAAGATCTCAAAGTTAGTTTAGAAAACTGTGTCATTCATTTATTTATTTATTGTACTCAATGAGTTTGTTTTGACATGTTGGGAAATTAATTTTGTTGTTTTTCTAGCACCTCAATTCTCAGTATGTTTATTTCAAATTGTTGTGAGTTGACAAGGTTTGCCTTGATGGAAAGCCAAATGAACAGAAAAAAATTAAGAAAAAAAAAACAAGAGCAATTACATTACTGTACATAACTTAGACTGCTGGGAAGTTATTAATGTTTCTTATGTCAGTTGCAAACCCAAGATTTCACTTTCATTATGAAAGACATGAAATAGCAAAAATTAAAAGTGGACTTACTGATAGAACTCCATTAGCTTTGCGTTTTCCATGTTCTGAGGTGTCACCTGACACGGATTCCTCTGTGGTCGCCAAACAGTCTGTGTCATCACTTCTCTCATCTAGAACCTCTACTTCTGTTTTGATTTCCAAGTTAGTATCAGACACTGCTGAGTGGATTTCTGTAACACCAGTTTTAGTGCACTCAAGATTTTCTTCCATCTCTTTCAGAATTTCTGATGAGTTGCTGTTAATTTGTTGAATGAGTTTTTGTTCCTTGTCATGGAGAAACTGGTGTAGTTTTACAAACTCTTCTGCAAAGTATTTTTCCAAATTAACAGCATGTTCCTAGGAAACAAGTAAGAACAAGGTAACTTGCTACACATTATGATACCACAATACCAGTATGTCCATTTATTTACCTTGCATACCAGAATGAGTAAAGTTAAGCTCCCTGAAACAGAGACAAAACTGGTGACATGGTTAAGGGGAGGGTTTCTCTTAATGGTTGAGGTATTTACCTCACAGATACAAGATAAAGGGTTTGATTCTGACATCTAGTTATTGGCTAGGATTATAAAAGTCTGCAGACTGGTAGCCTAGTATTTACCTATGAACCCAGGAACTATGAACGTAACTATGCCCATCAGTGTAGCTGGAAATTAGAAATGTGAAGCCACCATAATACTCTCTGGAGGAGTGAGAATGGAGAGTCAAGTACATAACTGACCCTTAGTGTATATCAAGAATTAGTGTAATGTAACATCTGTGTGTTCAGAGTGCGGTGAAGCTGGATCCGAAAAAAAAGGTCAAGTCCCACACTGTTCATATGTATCTAAGCAAGCATGACTTCTATTGACTCTAATGATTAAACTGGTTTCTAGGAATTATGGTGAGCAAGAGGCCATATTCCTAGAAGGAAGAAGTTTTCTGCTGCAAAGTAAAATGTGGGCAAAATCCCCTAGGCAGACCTGCATCTGTTCATTATACAGAAGTTGGGAGGCTAGGCCATATCCAGGGTCATGACAGTAGAGGAATATGACACCAATTAGGTTATGCCAGCATACACAATGGGCCAGATTTCATAAGAGTTTGTGTTAAAGTAAGTTACTTACTCAGATCTGGTCTTTTGGAATCTGGTCCCCAGTGTAGGCCTGCTTATAGATAGGTCTTACAAAAGTCACACACTCACTCTGAGAGCAAGTCTTTTGGAATCCAATCCCCAGTGTAAGCCTGCTTATAAATAGGCCTTACACTAAAGTAAGTTACTTACACTGAGAACAAGTCTTTCGGAATCAGGGCAGACTTATACCAGGCTAAGTCACTTACACTGACAGCAAGTCTTTTGAAATCTGGTCCCTATTG
Organism: Protopterus annectens; assembly: GCF_019279795.1. Taxonomy (NCBI): domain Eukaryota; kingdom Metazoa; phylum Chordata; order Ceratodontiformes; family Protopteridae; genus Protopterus; species Protopterus annectens. Next base: position 1,700,339,961 of record NC_056744.1, on the reverse strand, counting down.
TAAGCCTGTTTATAGATATGGCCTACACCAAAGTAAGTTGCTTGCAATGAGAGCAAGTCCTTTGGAATCAGACCCAATAGGTTAAGAAGAGCTGCCAAATACAAAGCTTAACTTTACAATGTGAAAATCGGTGAATGCAAACACTGCAACACTTGTGCAGTGATTTAGTCCCAGCATCCAATAAGAAAGTACAGTTGTGCAAAATCTTAGCATAACAGTAGAAGAACTTCTCTTCGCTGTTGCAGTATTCTTTACACAAGGGTTCTCCTTCCAAGGAAAGCCCAACATCTGGGCAGTACTCCAAAGCCTTTAGTTCTTATAGGCATTGTATGTCACATGTATGCTCCCCACACAAGGAGTAGAGCATAAAGGTGACGTACAAACACGCACACTCAGAACTGAAAAATGCCCCAGAAGGAGAAAGCCCACACAGGCAAGGAAAACATGCACATTCAGAAGGAGAAAGGGGAAGAAGAGCTCATGACTAGAAGGGCAAGACAAGGAAAAGGCTGGAGATAGAATAGTGCGGGGTAGTTGGGAGGGGGTGAATACTGCAACAGTGAAAAGGACATCTACTCCTATGGTAGGATTTTATGCAACTACACTATGTCCTTCCATATCACTACTGAAACATTCTTTATCTAAGGGAGAGTAGAGGAGCTCAGGAGGAAGGTACAAAAGAACCACCTACAAACCCATGCAGCATAACCCTGGCAAAGTCTGCCCTGGCCCTGGTAATAACATCCAACTTGTAATGCTTAGTAAAAGTATGAATAGAGGACCAAGTAGCAACCTCGGGTATGGAAATGGTATCCAGACTATTGAAAAAAAAAAGCACCAGAGGAGGCAAATGCCCTAGAAGATTGCATCTTTACTGATGAGGAAATATATTTTCCATGCAAAGAATAACAAAAAGAAATGTCCTTATAAATCCAGGAGAAGATGGTTTGCTTAGAAATAGCCAAACCCAAAGACCTGAGATGAAAGGAAAAAAAAACTGCTCAGATTTGTGAATATCTTTGGTTTTATCCAAATACTGAGCTGTCTATGCAAATCCAAGGTGTGAAGAACCTTCTCAATGACAGAATGCAGAGAAGAAAAAAATGTAAGGAAGATGAATTGAATGATTAGGGGATGGCTCATTTACCACCTTGGGCATATAAGTCATCATACTATGAAACTCCCTGTTCTGTGGAAAATTAAAACTGAAAATTAAAAGTTCAGACAATCTCTTGGCTGGGGTGAGAGCTGAAATAAGAACAGTAGTGTATAAGAAAGCTGAAGAAAAAGGCTCAAAAGGAGCCCGATTCAAATTTTCAAGTACAAACTTGGGTCCCAGGAAGGAGGGCTTCCTGGGAGGCCTGATATGAAGGATGCTTTTAAAAAATACAATTGCTTGACCGCAAACCTAGAGGCCAGAGGAGGAGTCAAGGGCAGACAAGTAAAATTGCTGACAGGTGAGCTTTGACAAAAGAATATGCCAATCCAGCATGGAGCAGCTCACACAAATAAGAGAGAACCAGAGGAGGCTTCCACAGATAGGGGATCCTGATGGTGACAAAGGCACCAGACAGAAAATCTCTTCCATTTGGACATATATGATTTACTGGTAGTGGGTTTCCTGCCTACTGCATAACCCAAAGCATTTCCTCAGAAAAAAAATTGCCTAAAAGGGATCTACTGCAGCACAGGTTAAAGCTGCATTCTCCAAGGCCAAGAATACAGCTTCCATGGGACCCGACAATATCCCTGGATGTGTTCTACATGAATTATAAAGTGAACTGGTACCACATCTGTGTGCCCTGTTCAATCACAGCCTCACCTCAGGCTTTGTCCGTACTGAATGGTGCATTGCAACAGTCATCCCTCTCCATAAAGGGGAGTGACTACAAACCCTAGGAATTATCTCCCCATTAGCCTGACAAGTCTGATATGTAAGGCTATGGAGTGCATCATCATGGACCTAATTAACAAGGATACTGGGGAATCTCCAAACTCTAGATCCCATGCAATATGGTTTTGTGAAAGGTAGATCATGTCTGCTCAACCTGGTTGACTTCTTTGAGTCAGTCACCAGATCTGTGGATGAGGGCAAGGCAGTTCATACAGCCTACCTCAATCTGGCCAAGGCCTTCAATACCATTCCCCACTCAGGAATCATTGATAAACTCACCAAACTAGGCATCAACCCCTTTATCACTAGGTGGGTTGCAAACTGGCTCACAGATAGAAACCACAGTGTGAATGTAGTGGACTCCAAGTCAGACTGCAGACCAGTCATGAGTGGAGTCCCACAGGGATTGGTCCTGGGTCATCTCCTGTTTTTTATATACTTCTCAGAAGTTCAGGCCAAAACGGAGGGAATCTGGCTGACCAAGTTCACAGACTACAAGCTGGGAGCCATTATTAACTCCCCAAGTGATGTAGACATAGGAAAGGTATTAGCTATGAACCTGTGAACCTTAAGAAATTCCCTGGACATGACAGCCACCAGAGGAATCCAATTTCCTGGTCCTCTTGACTGGAGTGGAAGACCAGGGAGGAGTAGGCCAAAAGTCCCACTGAGGAGGCTTCAAGGCCATCAAGACATTAAATAAACCCTGAGTGAAATCCTGCCATTCACACTGTGGATCCCTAACAGAGGGAATATGTTTTGTTTTTTGCTTCTTTTTCTGTGGAACATCCACACAAAACTCCCTTAGAGGGTCAGATCCCTGATGAGATGGAATAATGGAAATAAGAATATTCTCCCTAACTTAGATCTGAGAAATCCTCCTCGGTCCTTCAAATATAAATCAGCAGAGGTTTCCCCTCAACATCAGGTACAGATTTGTGAAAAGCTTCCAGGGACATGCAAAAAACCGGATCCATGCTGACCTCCAAAAGGGCTGTAGCGGAGGACTCTGAAACAACCACTGTATGATCCTCCAAGCTATCATCAGCCTCAAGAGAGACATACAGAGGAGGCTGGACAGCAGTCAGATCAGACCTAACTTTTTTATCCTTCTTCTTGGCAGACAGCTAGGGATGGCAGGATTCCACCATAGCACCCTGAACCAGCAACTTCAGATGGTTGTTCTCCAGGTACATGGACAAAAATAAGAGATGACTAGGGTCTTAGGCACAAACATCTAGCAGATGGAGCACTGCTTATGATCATGGGAAGCACCCAAACAGAAGAGACAGTTGCTGTTAAAGACTTTATGGGGAATCTGCTTCCTACACTGACACATTCCCCTTCTGGGTGGCATGACCACAACAATCATAATAACAAAAAAAAAAAAAAAAAAAAAAAAAAAAATCCTGGCCACTTACATCAAAGCATAACTTGTTACCAACACAGCAGAAAGGCATTTATACCAATGTTCAACAATGGCATTCAGACTGGCAGCAAAGAAGTTCTGAGAGAGTGTGCCCGTACAGCACCTTTTTGCCCTACACCTTGTGTGGGCAGCATACTTGTAATGTACAATGCCTATAATAACTAAAGGCTTTGGTATACTGGCCGCATGTTGGGCTACCCTTGGTAGGAGATCCCTTAGGTAAAGGAAAGGACATCTTGTAGTGTAACTGTAATTACATATCCTGCAATGGGTCAGTGTTAGGTGTGGCTCTGAAATTCAGGAATACACATCACGTGGGTCTGTAATCTTGGGAAACGTGAGTGATGAAAAATGCGTCATGTTGACCTATGGAATTAAGAGAATAAACAAGATACAAACTGACTTGTGGAATTGTGGTGGTGACCCTATGAAGCTACTGAGAATATCTTGGATACAAAATTACCTGTATGCATCTATGACAATGGATACAATATGGCACATGCACATATCAGTGTGTGTGTGTGTGTGTGTGTGTGTGTGTGTATGGGGTTGGTAAACAGATTGCTGATACTGAATTAGTTGTGTGACCTTACAGGCTAGGGAATACACTGCAGAAAAATACAGCCTTATTAGGGTATGCAAAGTTAGGGAACAAATCTGTGAAACAGAATGCCTCTCGTGGGTCTATGTTACTGGAGAACAAATGTAAGAAAAGGAATAGTGAATGTGAGGTTGTGGTGAATTGAAATACATCTTTGAAACAGAATGCCATGTGATTCTTTGAGGATGGTGAATAAAACTTAGTTACAGAATATCTTACATGGCGCTGTATCTTACAAGTATAAATGATATAACTAAATATAAATATCTCACATGGCTCTGTGGTGCTAGAGAACAGACACAAGATACACATAGATGTGTGATCCGATAGGGCTGAGAAACAGATCTCTGACACAGAATGACTTGTGTGACCCTGTCATGTTGGGTAATACACCACAGATGCAGAATACTTTGTGTCTATGGTGTTAAGAGGATAGATCTATTATACAAAATGGTACATCTCATCATATGAGGCTACTAATGTAAGAATAAAACTTTTCTTCTATGTGAATGGTTTGTGTCTATGGTGTTAAGAGGATAGATCTATTATACAAAATGGTACATCTCATCATATGAGGCTACTAATGTAAAAATAAAACTTTTCTTCTATGTGTTGAGGATATGAACTCTACACCCAGGTATCATCATCATCATCAATAAAGCACCCTTTGAAGGTTGATTCACTAGTTAGGGATCTGAGAACACATGTAGAAAGTAACTTAGCCTTTGTCTAATGTGTGCCCAAGGTAATAAGGAAATCCCTCTGTGCTGCTCAACTTGTAAAAAGGGTGTGGCATCTAGGTCCAGAGAGGTCATTATAACACTTACATGACACCAGTCAGGCCCATCATAGAGTATAATGCCCCCTTCGAAATTTACTTGACCACACACATTCAGCAACTGGAATGTCCACAAAGGTTCTTTACAAAAAGAATACAGGGAGTAAACACAGTGTTCTATGCTAATTGCTTCAAAGCCATGTCTCTTTACTCAGTATCATGCAGCTTTATGAGAGGTGATCTTTGTCTGGCATACAAAGTCATTCCTGGACCCTGTTTTGATGAATCTTGCATATTTGAAAAAACAAACAGCATCAGACAGAACTACTAGTTTAAAATACTAAAATTTTGCTTGCAACATACACAGGACATGCTGGAGAGACTGATTCGTTTCTCAGATAATTCTTGTTCCCTGGAACAGGCTCACCATCCATGAGAAGCACCATTTCTACCTATCCCTATTGAAGTGCAACTTGGACCAATGAATGGGTATTCGGAAATTCATGAATGGGTAATCGGAAATTCACCTCTGGTCTAACTCCTATGTCTCTGATGGATAGACAGAGGCAGTCAGTAAGTCACCCCTGTAAAACAAATGCGTTTATTTATTTAATTGGCATTTGTTTACTGGTAAAGTCCACTGGCCCAAGGTGAGCCCATTTTCAGTGGACGCCCGGGAAAAAAAGCTCCAAGGTAACAAAAAGAGTTATAAAAGTTTCAAAATTCATACAAGATCAAGAAAAATCATCTAGAAGAAGTTATAACAATATTTACATAAAACATTGTAGAAAATAAAGCTAATAAGACATTATACTAACAGCAAAATTAAGCATACTCATAGTACAGACAATATTAACATGACAATACTTAGACAAAACAAAATAGTTCAATGATATACAGTTATAAGCACCAAGGAATGCATGTTGATCAAGGATAAACAATAAAAAAGTGTATGGAGAGAGACATCAGAAGAGTACTGTGTGAAATATAGGGGGGGGGGAGAAAGGAGGAGGAAAAGAGGATGGGGATGGAAAAGTATGTAGTACAGACAGAAAGGAATAGGAGAGAAGAAAGAATGAAGAAGGAAAGTGAAAGGTGGGAGAGAAAATAGGAAAAGTGGTTTGGGAGTTAAGAGAAAGCAAGAGGAGGAATTGAGGTGGTTAAAAAATTGTTAGGAATTATCAAGGAAAAGGGCTAGAGCAGGAACTAGATAAAAGCAGATTTAGGTTCAGGTAATAGAATTAAGTAATGGCAGAGGAAGGAAATGAACAGTTACATATCCAATTGGAAAGGAGAGGTTGTACAATGCAGTTTTGAAGTTAGAAGAGCTTTTTTTAAGTGGATAGATTTAGGTAGGTTGTTCCATACTCTGGCAATATTCCAAGAGTATATATCAAATATAAATCACATTTGTCTTGCGTGGCTAGGCTTTTAAGGGCCCAGGTGGTCATTAACCATTGTTCATAGGCTATCAGGTCCCTCACGAGGTTAGTATTAAACTGACCCAGCTTTCCCCTTGGACTAAAGCAGCTAGGACTTGTAGTTAATTTAAGCAAAACCAAAGGCTTGTCTTTTGGAACTCAACAGTGTGGCAGCACAGTTAACTATGACTAGTACATCTTAGAACTAGATAAACAACCTTAATAAACTGTCAGTGCATACAATAATTAGGGAATTCAGCTTGACCCCTTCTTTACATAATCTACGCATATGCAGAAACTGGAAAAAATTCTGGAATCCATAATACCTGGTACAGTTCTGCCAATGTACTGACCAATACTGCGAGGCATTCAATGGTAGGGAACATATTAGCAATAATGGATGCTGCTTATGCACGTAACCTACAGACTTCAGTCCCCACAACATAAAGTGTACAAGTTCATTACTGGGTCACTTTAAAGACAGCATCACTAACGCAGTATTCATAATAGAAAATATTTATTAATGTTCAGCAGTATTACAGTCAAAGCAATGCAATACAATACTGTCAGAATCAACAGTATACTGAACTACTACAAACCTTATCACATATATCATTTGAATCAGCACAACATTACACCATGATGTCCTCTTTTTTTACCCCGCATATCAGATTGACCCCATTAATTGGACATTTCCATCATAACAGGTGCTACTCATAGACACTTTGCCAATCCCGACTGGAAATAACACATGTAGCACACTAACATCTTATTTAACCAATATTAAGAATAACCATTTTAAAAGAAGAATTTTCCAGTTCATTCAGCACAGATAACCATATAAATGAGTCACACAGTGCAGCTGTAATACATAAGTTACTTAACAAAAAAAATCTATACTTCAGCTAGCAGAAGGCATACCTCTCAAATGTCCCAGATATTGCCCTTTGCAATTTATTTATTTTTTTTTTAACAATTTTATTGATTTTGGTTATAATGAAAACAGTCACAGACCTATACGAGACATTTTGCATTATAAGTTTACAAATTGATAACATGTATTTATAACATTTAAATATGAATATAATATTAACAAAACCAAACTAAAGTATGCACATAGACATCCAGTATTTATACATTAGCATACACTGTAATCTTCATTTTGTAGCTTATTCTCATGAATGACAAGGAAAGTCAATTACCTTTATACAATATGATCATTTTTTTCCAACATATTTTGTATGTTAACCCATAAATTATGTTCATATGAATTTATAGATGTTCTAGAGGTTATGGTTCTTATCTGTAAATGGCTGACTTCTTTCAATAAATTAGTAAACTCAGAGAATGTAGCAGGATATTTTGAGATCCAATTTTTTGTTATGATCTTTCTAGCCCGTGCAAAAATAGACCATAGAAATGAGTATTTAGTTTTCCTTACACATTGTGGAACAGGTGTATTAAACATGATTAAAGACTTATTCAATATGAAATTAGTGGTTGTAAAAAAATCATTTACATTACTCTAAAAGATATTTAAGGTTGGACAGTCAAAGAACATTGTCGCCTCACAGTAAGACGCTGTCCAGTTCAATTCTCAGCTAGAGCGTCTTCTGCGTGGAGACATGCGTGAATGGGTGTACCTTCGTTGAAGGTTGTGCATCAGGGCTGGTAACTCAGCACGTAAAAATCAACTACCAATCATTAGCGGACTGGAGTTTCGCTATGGCGACCCCTAACCGGGAAAAGCTGAAAGACACAACAACAACAACAACAGTCAAAGAACATATGTGCCCAGTTAATGTCTACACTAGAGTTGCATTTATTACAGATTTCTGTTTTTTATTGATTTTGTCCATTATTTGTGGTATATAAAAGGATATATTCATGAATCTCCAGATGTACATCTTCCATTTGAGAGAAAAGGATCTTTTCCCAGCTGATTGTAACATGTTAACCTTATCTTGCTCACTTGGGGGATTATTAGTAATTAAACTATAATAGTTCCAGTAGTTATGTGTGCAAGAAAATGTTTCTTCTCTCAAAAGTCTATAAATAAAGGAGAGACTGCCTGAATATGTATGCTGGTGTAATAATGTTGATTGAAGAAATTGTAACAATACCTTGGTGTCATGTTTGCTGGTTGGTGAAGCTAATTTCAGTTTATTATCAAGATATAGTACGAGTGTTTGTATATCTAACCATAAGGAATTATCTAGTCTATATTCCTGTATAAAATTACTGAACTAGTCTTGTATTCAGAGGTTAGCTGGAATCAGTATTTGAGTTCATTGTTTTTAAGTAAAATAATTTTATTAATATCGGAGATAACAAAAGTCTCTTGTGTGACTGCTATAAATAATCTTTATATTTAATATGTTTATATATAAAATTTCTAAAGTGAATTATAACAGTATGTATGTAACTGGTGGTGCGATTAGGATTAGTATTGTGTGATGAAATATTCTTTTAAGATCCATATAAAAGGTGTAGTTATCCTCTCCAATTGATATGTTGATGGTCTTGTTATATGTTCCATGGCTGATACTTCCCATAACGATTTCCATTTAGCTAAGTAGGTTATATCTAAGAGCTGTGAAACTGATCTGTTTATAGCGGAAATTGAATAAAGATTTAGATCTGGAAATGCTATTCCACCATTCTTCCAGCTGTTAGTATGTTGATTAATTGTAATTCTTGTTTTTTTTTTTGTGACCAAAAATCTTAATATTAAAACGTGTTAAGTTTATTTATAAACCTTTTTGAAGGTAAAATTTGAATGGATTGTATTATGTATAAGATTTTAGGTAGAATTAACATTTTTATAATGGTCAGTCTTTCTTCGGTAGTAAATATTATTGTGTTCCATTTGAAAATAGTTCTTGAATATTTTGTAAATGTTTGTTACAGTTTAATTGTATTATTGATTTTATGTCTTTGGCAAGAATAATTCGATCTGTATTAGCAACGTGATATGCATTATTTCACATCATCCTTTTTTTATTTTTTTATTATTAGAATATATGGGTAACATTTTTGTTTCATTGTCATTAAATGATAGGCCTTGAAAAGTTTTAATCGATTCATATAATGGCATGAATGAGTAGTATCCTTTTCTGGTGATAAGAATATCATCTGCAAACAGTTGGATTTTGGCTATAATGTCTTTATCCATTTCCAAGCCCTCAATATTTTTGTTTCTTATTTCATTTGCCCAGGGTTTCATGATCAAAGTAAACAGTAGTGGGTAGAGAGGACATCCTTGCTTAGTGCCTTTTGTGATGGGTATTTTATTGGAGATATATGACCCTATTTTGATATATGCATAAGTTTCTTCATATAAATGTTTTTAGAAGATTAATAAAATTTTGTGAAAAGTGTAAGCACTCCAAAAGAATAAATAGTCAATCCCAGTTAATAGAACCAAAAGTAGCATTAAAATCAAGACCAATTAAAAATAAGTTTATTTTCTTCCTTTGTGAGAAGTCAGTAATAGCTAGGGTTCATTTTATATTATCAAATGTACTTCTGTTAATTATAAATCCTATCTGGTCTTCATCTGTTAAGTGGGGTAAGAATTTCTTCAGTCTTTCTGAGAATATATTCATAAACATTTTATAAATCGATATTCAGTAAAGATATTGGTCTGTATGAGGAACAGTATTTTGGGTCTTTGTTTGATTTTAAAATAGAGGATATAAATGTATAGTTCTAGGATGGGGGTGGAATATTATAGCAATAACCGCTTGGGTGTAATGATTTACCCACGGTTGGCGGGGTTTGGTCCGGGGGGGGAAGCCCGAGGAACCAAACAAAGACAACCGTGGGTAAATCCAGCATTGCCCACACCCAGGCGTGGGTTATTGCTATATAATGACATTGTTTAAGAAAAGAAATAATTACTTTTCTTAAATAATGGCATTGTATAATGCCTCTTGCTGCCCTTCCGCAGCTGTCTGGTGTTCACGGCAGTTCTGATGTACTGCATGCCTACGCAGTACATCAGAGTTGTGCAAAAGCAACGGAGAACGATGATCTCCGTTGCTTTTACTATTCGCTGTGTTAAATGGGTTTAACATAGAGACAGCTTTAAAATAAGCAACGGAGATCTCCGCTGCTTATTTTAAAGATGTCTCGCTATGTTAAACTCATTTAACATAGCGAGACAGGTTAAAAAGCAACTGAGATCGCAAGATCTCCTTGCTTTTACACTGTGTCGCTATGTTAAAGGAGTTTAACATAGCGAGACAGCTTTAAAAAAGCAACGGAGATCTGCGTTGCTTTTTAAACCTGTGTCGCTATGTTAAACTCTTTAACATAGCGAGAGTTTTATACTAACGGAAAAGTCCGCGACGGACCTTTTCCGTAGTATATTGTGGATTTAACGGCACGCTGGTTGGGCTGGCCAATCAGCGTGCACGTTTTAGAGGAGGCATTGTATAATATCATTTTGAGCCATATTATATACTTTATGTAGGCATTATCTTATATATTTCAGGGATAATTCCATAATTTCCCAGTGCTTTATTAAGTTTAAGCTTACTTACTTGACTTTGTATATCTGATAAAGTCATTTGTTTATCAATAACATATATTTGTTGTTTATTTAATTTATTGTAAGTATTCTTGCTAATATAATCTCTTATGTTATCTTGTGTTTGAATTTGTGGTGTGGATTGATTGATTTCATGAAAGTGACATCTAAACTCTTCTAATATACCTTGTATACCAAATACTTCTCTTTTCTTTCTTGTAGAATGTATTTCTTTAATATAGTTACATTTATTTAATCTTTTGGTCTTATTCTTAAGGTTTGATAGATGTTTAGGATTTATGGAATAAGCAAGAAACATTTTTCTTTTATGATGTAGGATAGATCTATATTCTTCATTTAGTTTGTAAATCTCATCTCTTATATTTTTAGAAGACAGATTGTCTTTATTTTTGTGTATAATGAGTCCAGTTTATCTTGTACTATCCTCATGTCATTATCCCATACTTTCATCTTATTAGGAAACCATTTAAGATATATTTACTTGGGATGCTTTAAACGCATATTTATATATGGACAAATTGTGTGTCTGATGTTGAATTTATATTTATGAAGTTTTGTGTCTCTTCTGTTATGAATAATTGAAAATCTTTAAGTTGTGTGAGATATGCTGGTATTCTTTTAATTTTGACACTATGGGTATTATTAACATCACGTTAAAATATAATAGTATTGTGGTCAGAGATTGGGCATGATATAATTTTGCTATCGGTCAAGTTATTCATTATCTGTGTAGAAAGAAATATTCTATCAATTCTAGAATAAGTTTTTTATCTATTAGAATAGAACATGTATTGTAATGAGTTATGATCCACAAAATGAATATCTTTGAGTAGGTATGAGTTTACGAAATGTACAAGTAACTTGTGCTGTAATTTTTCTTTTTCCTGAAGTGGTTGTATCTTTAGGGTCTAGGATACAATTGTAGTCACCTAACATAATGATATGTCCCTCAGATAATGAAACTATTTGATTTAATATGTGTCTAATAGTATTATTACCAATACCAGGTAACCAATAGTTGTTAATTAATGTATATAGTTTCTTACCCATTTCAATTACAACCAAACAGAGCAAACGTTTATTGTCCTGGTATGTTTTGATTATTCTGGGTAATGGTAATGTTTTGTTTCACAATATTGCTACACCTCTTTTTTTTTTTTTTTTTTTTTTTTTTGATGCACTCTGAGCTTACTATATTTGTGTATTTATTTGTATCTAAGAATTTAATAATGGTATCTTTTGTTAAATAGGTTTCTTGTAAGAATACTATATTAGGTTTATGAAAAGCTAAATATTTAAATAGATTTACTGCAGTGGTGGTGCTGCGGTAGCATTGTCGCCTCACAGTAAGACGTTGTCCTGTTTGATTCCCAGCTAGAGCGTCTTCTGTGTGGAGACGTGCATGAATGGGCGTACCTTCGTTGAAGGTTGTGCATCAGGGCTGGTAACTCGGCACGTAAAAATCTAATGCCAATCATTAGTGGACCGGAGTTCCGCTGTGGCAACCCCTAACTGGGAAAAGCCGAAAGACAACAACAACAACTTCTTTTATAAAGATTGTTCAAACCATTTATGTTAAGTGACATACCTTTCAACATTGTCATATTATGTAATTGTAAATGAAAGATGTGTTAGTATGTAAATGAAAGATGTGTTAGTAACATATCATACATACAATATGAAAATTTCCCCCCCAAAATGAATTTGTTCCTAGTAAAAATATTAAATCTCATGTCTTTAGGAAAAAAATGTATTCCTTGAGCTTTATTCTCTATATTTTTTGTAAACAGGCTACACTGGATGTCAAAAAATTATTTTTTAAAAAAATGATTACATACTAGATAAAAACAAACACCCCAACGCTCCCCACCTTGAGTTATAAACTCCTAATCCCAATGACATCCGGCACTGAGATCAACCCCTAAACTGTAGCAACAGAATCCAAAACTCCACTAATAGTATAGTTTATAAACTTTAAGTTAGAAACATTAGCATAACCAAATTCTTAAGATACCATTAATTGTCCTAGTATTAGTTTTATATGGAAGGTTTATACGTACATAGAAGTTATATCGAATATAAAACATGTGTAACTTAATAGAGTCAGTATATGATTTTTACACTGCAAAATAAGACAAATGTCTAACAGATTATTAAAACTATGTAGTTTAACCCACTGCCTTACTATTAGCATAGATAAAAGAAATTGTTTGTATAAACAGCATTTCTATTAGGCTGTTAGATATAGTATGTTATCCAGGGCACGATGTTATTATTCAAGCCATAGCTTGTTTATATGGTATTATATTTTGTAATAATATGCTTATAATAAGAAGTTATGTACTCACCATAACGTTCCATCTGAGTAGGTGACTTCATTTGGATGCAACCTGTGGGTATCGGATCCAATATCGGATCCGAGCCGGCAGTTCAAAAGCTTTAGGATCCGAGCTCCTAGCTCCTCCCTCTACCCATAACCTCTTGCCAAGCCCTGACTGACCTCAGATTGAGTTTGCCGTGTAAACCAGACTCCTGGGAAACCAGGACTAATATTGGTAATAAGGTCAGGGGGATGGGATGGTTGATCAAATGAAGTCACCTACTCAGATGGAACGTTATGGTGAGTACATAACTTCTTAATCTGAAGTAGGCAGACTTCATTTGTCTGCAACCTGTGGGACAGAGTCCCCAGCTACCTAAACCTTGGGCGGCCGTCATGGAAGGATGTTCCGGAGCACCGCAGAGCCAAAGGATGCTCTCCCTCTGGAAACAACATCCACTTTATAATGCGAGATGAAAGTATGAGATGAAGTCCAAGTGGCTGCTGCACAGATATCATCCAAAGGCACTCTAGACTTAAAAGCAGCAGACGTGGATACTGCCCTGGTAGAATGCGCTGTAATTCTCTGAGGCGGTGGCCTTCCTGAGGTGTCATAAGCCTGCAAGATACAGTTAGAAATCCACTTCGACAGGGTAACCTTAGAGACTGCCTTACCCAGTGTGAATTTTGCAAAGGAGATGAACAGTTGATCGGATTTCCTATAACCAGCTGTTCTGTGAATATAGAAGTGCAGCTGCCTGTGAACATCTAAAGAATGTAATTTATATCCTCCTTTGTTTTTATAGTTGGGGAAAAAACTGGCAAATTAATCGATTGGTTGATATTGGATTCTGAAGAGACCTTCGGTAGAAATGAAGGACTGGTCCTGAGGAACACCCTATCCGGAAAAAAGGAAAGATATGGTGGTTTGACACACAAAGCCTGGAGTTCAGAAACCCTTCTAGCCGATGTAATGGCTACTAAGAAGGCAGTTTTCCATGAAAGGTATTTTAAATCCACAGAGGCTGCAGGCTCAAAAGGGGGAGAGGTTAGGGCTTGCAGAACTAGAGATAAATCCCAAGGTGGTATAGCTTCCTTAACCGGAGGCCTCAAGAGAAATGCACCCTTGAGGAAGGTTTTGCAACTTTTTGCAGCCATTAGAGGTGTTGAGTCAAGACCCACATGGTAATGTGAAACGGCTGCCATCTGAACTTTCACCGTGGAAGAGCTTGCTCCTTGCTGAAAAAGGTCTGTCAAGAAGTCCAGTACCACCGAAAGTGGTGCAGAAAAGGGGTCAAGGTTATTAAGTTCTGCCCAAATAGAAAACCTCTTCCATTTGCTTTGATAAACCTTCCTAGTGGAAGGTTTATGGGCCGCCACTAAGATGGCTTTCACGGGTGACGAGATACCGGGAGTCCTTATCAGGGATGGAATTGGAGCAGCCAGGCTGTCAACTTCAGGGTGTGAAGGTTCGGAGTTGGAAGCCCTTGAGGGTGGGAGATGAGATCCGGAATTGGATCTAGAATCCAGGGAGGATTTACTCTGTGAGACCACACGAAGGGGAACCAAGGTTGACGAGGCCAGAACGGGGCAATGAGAATCATTTTGCTCCCCAAGCTGTTGGCTTTCTGCAAAAGTTTCTGCATTAGAGGCAGTGGAGGGTAAGCGTAAAGGAGACCGGGAGGCCAAGCATGCACCAGGGCGTCTCTCGGGGATTCCGCGAACGGGGGAAATAGAGCGAAGAAACTGTCGCATTTGGCGTTTGAGGGAGAAGCAAAAAGATCGCAACAGGGTTGCCCCCAGGCGGCAAAAATCTGCTTCGCTACTAGAGAGTGTTGAGAGACCATTCGTGAGGGGAAAGAATGGTGCGACTGAGCTTGTCCGCCAGGATGTTGGATCTTCCCGGAATGTGCGTTGCCACAAGAAAGCGATTGGTGGAGATTGCCCATTCCCAGACTCTCATGGCCTCTCGACAAAGGGGCTAGGACTTGGTTCCTCCCTGTTTGTTGATGTACCAGACTACTGACATGTTGTCCGTCTGGATAGCAATAGTCCCTGCAGGGAGAAGGCTGTGTAGTGCTTGCAACGCTAATAGCACCGCCCTCATCTCCAGGACATTTATATGCAGTGAGGTCTCTGAACTGTTCCACGTGCCTTGGACAATTTTTCCCGCTGAATGCCCCCCCCCCCCACCCGAAGCGAGAAGCATTCGTGGTCACAGTGGCTAGGGGGAACGCAGCACAGAAAGATCTCCCTGTTAGGAGATCCGTTGACTGGAGCCACCAAAGAAGGGAGCTCCTGCATGCCTTGCTGATAGCTATTGGGCTGCTGAGAGGGAAGTAGAGCGGGGACCATTGGACCTGGAGGGTCCATTGAAGAATCCGCATGTGAAGTCGAGCATGAAGAAGAAGCGAAATGGCTGCCGCCATTGAACCCAGGGACCTCAGGACCGAAGCTGCCGTCGGAGCAGGACGTAAGATGGCCGCGACATGACACCTCAGGTTGGACAGTCGATCCGTGGTAAGGAAGGCCCGCATTTTTCTTGTGTCCAATCTTCCTCCTATAAAGTCTATAAGCTGTGTGGGGGCCAGTGAAGACTTCTCTTTGTTTATGGTGATGCCCAGCCGAGGAGCCATGTGAAGGAAATAGTCCCTGGCTGAGCACAGCAGATGCCTTGATGACGCCGTTAGGAGCCAGTCGTCCAGGTAAGGAAACACCTGAATTCCCTGGAGTCTCAGGTGGGCCGCTACCACAGCTAGTACTTTGGTAAACACCCTGGGGGCAGAGGTGAGATCAAAGGGAAGGACCCTGAACTGGTAGTGACTGTCTCCCAGCCGGAAGCGAAGGAACCTCCTGGACCGTCTGTCCATGAGAATGTGGTAGTACGTGTCCTTGAGGTCTATAGAACACATCCAGTTGTTCTCCCGCAAAAGGGGGAGGATAGATTGTAAGGTGACCATCCGGAATTTTTGCTTGGTTACTGACAGGTTCAGTTGTGACAGGTCTAGAATCGGTCTTAAGTCCCCCGTCTTCTTTGGCACCAAGAAGTACCTGGAGTAAAACCCTGATCCGGTCTGATCTCGGGGGACGCGCTGAATGGCTCTTTTTGTTAGCAGCTGCGCGATCTCAATAGCTGCTGCCTCCCTTTGATCGGGTGGTACATCGGGGAGGCTTCGGAATCTGGGTATTTTGTGAAAGGGGATTGAATAGCCTCTGGATATCACCCGAAGCACCCAACGATCTGACGTGATTGACTCCCATGTTGTCAGGTGCTTCGAAAACCGCCCCCCGACCGCCTCCAGAGATGAACGGCCGGGCAATCCTTCAGGGTTGCTGCGTGGGTCTGTCAGAGAAAGGTTCTCTGGGCCCAAAGTTCCTAGGAGCCACGGCGACCTCCCTTGTCCTCCTCTGGCACGGAAGGACTGGTTGTCCGGAGCAGGTTGGGATTGCTGCGATTTCCCGAACCACATCTTCTTCTGTCCCTTTTGGTTCTTCAAGAAGGACCTCTGGGGAGCTGAGAAGCGGACTCTGACGGCAGACTGCGTCTTCGCGTCCTTTTCGCTCTGGACCAGCGTTTCGCGGACTGTTTTGCCAGAAAGGGCAGAACCATCGAAGGGGGCATTCGCGAAGGTCGCCTTGAAGGGCTCTGTGAAGTCACAGTGGCGGAGCCAGGCCTGACGCCTCATGACGAGGCCCGCTCCGCTAGCTCTAGCAGCTCCCTCAGTTGCGTGAGAAAGTAGCTGCATAGAAGTATTTGAAACTGCTCTGAGAGTGGCCATACGGGTGGAGTACACGTGTTTGTCCTCCGCCGACATGGACTCTGGGGGGGATGCAGCGTACTCTTTAATCAGGTCTCGTTGCATCCTTATGACATGTGCCATGTAGTTCAGCGCTCTCAAAGAAAAGGTTGCTGAACTAAAGACTCGCTTCCCAATGCGATCCATCGAGCGGGACTCTTTGCTCGGGGGATGCATAGAGGGACTCTCCTGAGCTAACTCCCTCTTTGTGGCTGCAGCCATCATCATGGCATCTACTGGGGGTCCCTTACTCCAATGAGTGCGGTCTGCAGGGGGACTAAGGATACGATCCGGGCGTTTTGGAACTGGCTCAACGGTGTCCAGGTCCTTCCACGCTCTGGTGGAAATAAGGTCCACCAGAGGATCGGCAGGAGGGGACACCCAAGAGGTAGATGGGCCCGCCTCAAATGCCTCCAAGAACACAGATTCATCTTGGGGGCAGACCACCCCCCCGATCCTTAACATTTCCATGATGTCTCCAAATGAGACATCCTCTGGGGGTGATCTTGGGGAGCCCTCCCCTTCATCCAAGTCTGTGTCTTCAGTGATGGACTCAGGGGAGTCCACGTGCCTCCTCTTACACTTGCGCTTGCGAGGCACTTCCTCGGGGGGACTGTCTGAGGAGTCCTCGCCAGCACCCAGATGTTCCAAGGGAACTACTTGGGACATTGAGGCGGGCTGTCCCTGGGACCAGCTAATGGGAGCCTGGCCCAGCTGCGAGGGAGTGCAGGGTGGAGCCGTGGCAGGGACCGGGGGTCCGAAGGTCCTCAACAGCGCCCTTTCCACCACGTCAAAGGCCGAGGGGGAGCCGATCTTTCTAAGCCCTGAGAGCCGACCCCCACTCGGATCTGATGCATGGATCAGAGCCGGCGCCGAGACTGTCGGATCCGAGAGACCGGTGCGCTCCGACCTGGACAGAGCCGAAGACACACCAGCTCCCTCGGATCCGAGGCTCGGCCCCCGGCTCCGAGAGGTCGGGTCCGAAGTACCCGAAGCACTCAAGGGATGGATCGGATCCGAGGTGCGCCGACCACCAATCGGATCTGAACCACCCCCGGATCCAACTCTGCCCGGCTCCGACAGCTCCAAACCTGGGAGTCGGGTCGGAGAAGGAGCTATGGGGACAAAACATGGGGTCGAGGCCCCTCCCAGATGGGGGGGGGGCAGGAGCACTCCCATCTGCATCTGGGCCTGGATGAAGCGCCTCATCATCCGGTCCATATCCGCTTCAGACATAGAGAAGGTGGACCTAGATGAGGCCACCGAGGCGGACCTAGAATGCCGCCTCGGTGACCTCGAAGCAGGACCAGTCTCCATCTCCTCGGGTCCAGAAGAGAACCGGGGAGAGTGGAGATGAGAATGAGGACAGCAAGAAGCCACAGGAGAGGCCCTCTTAGACGGGGAGGCCGAGACAGAGGTTTCGGCCCGCCGTTTGTGGTGCCTCTCCTTATGTCTTTCTTTATCTCTCCTGGTCTCCCTATCCTCCGGCTTTTTGGTGGGAGGTTGAGTCCCTGCCGGGGGAAGGGAGACCGCAGCGCCCGGGGAGGGCTGTTGACTAGCAGGGGCAGAGGCCGAAGCCGATTCTGGAGGGAGAAGTCCCGCCAGAACCAACTTCGACCTCCGCTCTCTTAAGGCCCGGGGGTTGAACCCTGCACATATGGTACAACCAGATGACAGGTGTTCAACCCCCAGACATTTAACGCACCGAGTGTGGCCATCAGTTGGAGAAAGCTTGTGGCCACACTCGGTACATTTTGAGAACATAGCCTTAGGTGCCTCTGCCATAGTACACCCTAACAGGCCTAAACTAACACACACACACACACGAGACAAAAACTATGCAAAACCCGAGAAAAAGTTAAGCTAAAGGGAGGAGTAAAAGCCTAAACACACACTTTCAACTAAAAAAGTTTAAAAGAAAAATATTTTTCTGTCAGAATAACCGAATGAAATACTTGCTACCAGGAGCTCGTGAAATCCGTTGGCTACTTGAACGCGGCAAATGAAAATCTGGGGTCAGTCAGGGCTTGGCAAGGGGTTATGGGTAGAGGGAGGAGCTAGGAGCTCGGATCCTAAAGCTTTTGAACTGCCGGCTCGGATCCGATACCCACAGGTTGCAGACAAATGAGGTCTGCCTACTTCAGATCTCCCGTTATATCTCTTCCCTTATTTTAACTTATTTTAACTTATATACATGAATACGAGAGAGAAAAAGAGAGAAAAAATAAAGTAAAACAAGGCTAACATTTAAATTCCCTTTTAACTGTTATATTTAGAATGACTGTTTAGAAGATATAAATGTAATTATAAACAGTATCTCATATAAATATACAATGTATCATCCACAAATTGGAAGTAACCAATATAAACACAAGTATATTCAAAGGCTTTCATTAATGACAGAATAAGTTATCTATTGCAAAATTCTTTTCAGTATTTATGTTATTCAGTTCTTTGCTATGCAAGCAAACATTCTGAAACGATATGCATGACCTTACTTATGACAATTAAACATAAAGACTGCAATATTTTGTGAAGGCACTAACTTTGAGTAAGGTAACCATTAACATAGTATGCAATTATACTGCAAGGAAAAGGAAAGAAGAAAAAATATATATATAAAAATGAATGTTACCATCAGTATTTATAGTTGTAAGGTCTATGAATAGAGCACATAGATGTTTACATTTTAAAACTCACTGTTTTCTCAAAACCATACCCTCATTTATAAGCACTATGTTCATTTTTAACTATATTTAAATACTAATCTAAACTAAGGGAATCTATAATGAATCTTGTAAAACAAATACATATAACAACTCCTAGCTTCTCAAAACTAATGTGTGTATCAACAATTAAACACATAGATACTGCACTACATTCCCTACAATTGACCTATCCTGAACAAATATATATCATGTACATATTTAATAATTACATTGTGTATTTTTGTTCTTACTATGGGAGTGTAACACATTTATGATCAATGCTGACCAGTACTGTGCGATTAGAAGAGAGAAGAAGGCTGTTACATGAATAAGTTATTCTCTATGCCTTAAATGAAGTGCAATTAGAAGAGAGAAGAAGGCTTTGGATGTATTATGCATTAATATTACTTTAATTTTAGTGAGACTTGTGTATAATATATCTATAGAAACATATTATATATAAAAAAGGAACTTTTTCTTTACTTTATATTTTCCCAGTGTATCCCTTCATTTTGTCTTACATAGTAGAATATTAAATGTTTATAACTGTGCAGATTGTAACTGAGTGATAATGCAAAGTGTAATAAACAGCTAAGTAGCATCATATACTGTGAAGCAGATACTATGGTGATGCTTGATATATGGTATGTTTATTTACACAGAATGAAAACTTAAAGTGTTAATTAATTATAATTATACTGAAAATAGATTTAGTAAGTTATATTATATCTTAAGTTACGACTGAAACATTATATATATGCAACATATGAAAAAGATGTGAATGTCTCACCTTGTGTTTATAACACATCAAAAATAAGAAGTTATGTACTCACCATAACGTTCCATCTGAGTAGGTGGCTTCATTTGTCTGCAACCTGTGGGCCTTGGATCAGATATCGGATCTGAGCCGGCAACGTGTTTCATAGCTAATGGATCCAAGCTCCTAGCTCCTCCCCTCACCCATAATCCCCTGCCAACTCTCCATGACCTCAGATCAAGTTTGCCCCTCTATAGATACCCAAAAAGGGTATTCCAATAAACAATCTACATAGATCCATTTTGAAGGCCAGGGGGAAGGAGGGGGGGATGGTTGCAGACAAATGAAGCCACCTACTCAGATGGAACGTTATGGTGAGTACATAACTTCTTAATCTGAAGTAGGGACTTCATTTGTCAGCAACCTGTGGGACAGAGTCCCCAGCTACCTGAATCTTGGGTGGCCATCATGGAAGGATATTGCGGAGCACCGCAGAGCCAAAGGATGCTCTCCCTCTAGAAATTATGTCCAGTTTGTAGTGGTTAATAAAGGTATGAGATGAGGCCCAAGTAGCTGCCGAACAAATATCATCCAATGGAACTCTTGATTTGAAGGCAGCAGAAGTAGAGATGGAACGAGTGGAATGTGTGTGAACACCTCCAGATGCGGGTCTCCCAGAAGCTTGGTACGCTAAAAGAATACATTGGGAAATCCAGCGTGATAAGGAGATTTTTGAGACTGCTTTCCCCAAATTGAATTTGGCAAAGGAAATAAACAGCTGGTCGGATTGCCTGTGACCAGCAGTCCTAAGAGTATAAAAACGTAGTTGCCTATGAACATCTAATGAGTGCAGCTTGTACTCTCCTTTATTCTGATATTTAGGAAAGAAGACCGGTATATTTATGGAATGATTTATATTGGTTTCTGATGCTATTTTGGGGAGGAAGGAGGGATTGGTCCTGAGGTACACTCTGTCCGGATGAAAAATCAAGTAAGGAGGCTTCACAGAAAGGGCTTGAAGTTCCGAAACTCTTTTCGCTGAAGTAATGGCTACAAGGAATGCTGTTTTCCAGGACAAGTATTTAAGATCCACTGAAGCGGCAGGCTCAAATGGGGGAGCAGATAGGGCTGGAAGAACTAGTGAAAGATCACAAGGGGGTACGGCTTCTTTGATAAGGGGTCTGAGCAGAAAAGTACCCTTGAGAAAGGTTTTACACAATTTGGCCGACATCAAGGGCCCTGTGTAATGTCCCACATGGTAATGGGAGATGGCCGCCAATTGTACTTTGACGGTTGAGCAACTAGCGCCTTCCTGAAAAAGTCCGGTTAGGAAGTCTAGTATGGATGGAAGAGGGGCCGTAAAGGGATCTAGATTATGATGCTCCGCCCAAACGGAAAAACGTTTCTATTTACTGCGGTACACTTTCCTGGTGGAAGGTTTATGCGCTGCCACGAGGATGGCTTTGACTGGTGAAGAGATACCGGGAGTCCTAACTATGAGTGGAACTAGAGCAACCAAGCTGTCAGCTTCAGACTGTCCAAATTTGGGGTCAACAAGCCCAACGGATGGGAAATTAGATCTGGACTGGGATCCAGAATCCAGGGGGGATTAACTAGGTGAGACTACAGGTAAGGGAACCAAGTTTGCCGAGGCCATAATGGGGCAATGAGGATCATCCTGCTCCCCAACCGCGAGGCTTTCTGTAAGAGCTGTAGCATCAGGGGTAGAGGAGGACAGGCATAAAGTAGACCGGGCGGCCAAGCATGCACCAGAGTGTCTCTTGGAGTTTCCCCAGGAGGGGGAATCAGAGCGAAGAAATTGTCGCATTTGGTGTTTGAGGGAGAGGCAAAGAGATCGCAGCAGGATTATCCCCATATTGCGAATATCTGCTTCGCTACTAGTGGGTTGAGAGACCACTCGTAAGGGGAAAGAACGGTGCGGCTGAGTTTGTCCGCTAGGATGTTGGCCCGCCCCGGAATGTGCGTTGCAATCAGAAAGCGGTTGGTGGAAATCGCCCATTCCCACACTCATGGCTTCGCGGCATAGAGGGTAAGACCTGGTTCCCCCCTGTTTGTTGATGTACCAGACAACAGACATGTTGTCCAACTGAATTGCAATAGTTCCTACGGGGAGGAGATTCTGAAGTGCTTGCAATGCGTACAGCACCGCTCTCATCTCCAGAACGCTGATATGCAGGGAGGTCTCTGTATCGTTCCACGTGCCTTTGACTGTCCTGCCTGAATAATGCCCCCCACACCCAAGGCGGAAGGCGTCCATGGTCACCGTGGCGAGAGGGGGAGGAGTGCAGAAGGGTCGGCCCGTATGGAGATCCGCAGCATGAAGCCACCATAACAGAGCCCTCCTGCAAGCCTTGCTGATAGCGATGGGGTGATGGAGAGGAAAAGACTGAAAGGACCATTGCACTAGAAGGGTCCACTGCAGTACCCTCATGTTCAGGCGGGCACATGGAAGGAGAGTTATCGCTGCCGCCATGGAGCCCAGCGCCCTCAGCACCAATTCTGCCGGTGGGGCTTCTGACTGGAGGATGGCCCGCACATGAAGTTGCAAATTCCATAGTCGTTCTGAAGTCAGGAAGGCTCATAGATCTCTGGTGTCTATTCTGGCTCCTATAAATTCTATGACTTGTGTCGGAGCAAGGAAAGATTTGTCCGCATTGATCGTGATGCCTAATTGGGGGGCTAGGCGGAGAAAGTAATCTCTGGCTGAGCAAAGTAGATGCCTTGTTGGGGCGGTCAGGAGCCAGTCGTCCAGGTACGGGAAGACCTGCATTCCCTGGAGTCTCAGGTGGGCCGCTATCACTGCTAACACCTTGGTGAACACCCTGGGGGCTGTAGTGAGGCCAAAGGGAAGGACCCTGAACTGGTAGTGACTGGCTCCCAGCTGGAAGCGGAGAAACCTCCTGGATCGTCTGTCCATTAGAATGTGGTAGTACGCATCCTTGAGGTCTATAGAGCACATTCAATCGTTCTCCCGTAGGAGGGGGAGAATAGATTGAAGAGTGACCATTCAGAATTTTTCCTTGGTTACCGACAGGTTCAAACGGGAAAGGTCTAGAATTGGTCTCAAGTCCCCTGTCTTTTTTGGCACCAGAAAAAACCTGGAGTAGAACCCTAATCTGAGCTGGTCTTGGGGGACGGGCTGGATGGCTCTTTTTCCTAGCAGCTGCTGGATTTCTGTGGCTGCAGCCTCCCTCTAATCAGGTGGTACATCGGGGAGGTTCCTGATTTTGGGGACATGAAGCATTGGAATTTTGTACCCTCTGGATATAATTCGAAGCACCCAGCGGTCTGATGTGATGGACTCCCATGCCGCTAGGTGCTCCGAGAAGTGCCCCCCGACTGTCTCCAGAGTGGAGCAGCTGGGCAACCCTTCAGGGCTGCTGTGTGGGCCAGTCAGAGAATGATTCTCTGGACCCAAAGTTCCTCGGAGCCCCTCTGCCCCTGGGGCGGTGTCCTCCCTGTCCTCCTCTGCCACGGAAGGACTGGTTGTCCGGAGCGGGTTGGGAATGTTGCGATTTCTGGAACCACATCTTCTTCTGACCCTTTTGGTTCTTCAAAAAGGACCGCTGGGGAGCAGAGAAGCGGATTCTGATGGCAGACAATGTTTTCCCATCCTTCTCGCTCTGGACTAGCGTCTCGCGAACCGTTTTGCCAAACAGGGCAGAACCATCGAAAGGGGCGTTCGCAAAGGACGCTTTAAAGGGATCCACAAAGTCACAATGCCGGAGCCAGGCCTGACGTCTCATGACTAGGCCCGCTCCGCTAGCTCTAGCGGCTCCCTCGGTGGCGTGGGACAATAGCCGCATAGAGGTATTCGAAAAGGATCTCAGAGTGGCCATTTGGGTGGAGTACAACTGTTTGTCCTCTGCCAACATGGACTCAGGGGGGGGGAGGCAGCGTATTTTTTTGATAAGATCCTGCTGCATCTTGATGACTTGTGCCATATAGTTCAGGGTCCTTACCGAAAAGGTCGCTGAACTAAAAACTCGCTTCCCTAAGCGATCCATCAAGTGGGACTCCTTGCTCGGTGGATGGACTGAGGGGCTCTCCTGAGCTAGTTCCCTCTTCATGGCTGCCATCAACATGGCATCTACGGGGGGACCCTTGCTCTAGTGGGACCGGTCTGCGGGGAGGGCTCAGTATCCTGTCCGGGCATTTAGGGACTGACTCCACAGTGTCCGGGTCCTTCCACGCCCTGGTGGTAATAAGGTCCACCAGGGGGTCGGCCGGAGGGGACACCCAAGCGGTAGATGGGCCTGCTTTGAATGGCTCCAGAAACACGGACTCGTCGGAGGAAGCCTTGGGGGCAGACCACCCACCTCTGATCCTAAGCATTTCCATGATGTCTCCAAAGGAGACATCCTCAGGGGGTGATCTTGGGGAGCCTTCCCCTTCATCCAAGTCCGTGTCCTCGGTTAAGGACTCAGGGGAGTCCACGTGCCTCCTCTTGCACTTGTGCTTGCGAGGCACTTCCTTGGGGGGGGCTGTCCAAGGAAGTCTCGCCAGCAACATCCTGTTCCAATGGAACAACCTGGGACATCGAAGCAGGCTGTCCCTGTGGCCGGGTGATGGAAGCCTGGCCCAGCAGAGAGGGAGTGCAGGGTGGAGCAGAGACAAGGGCCGGGGGTCCGGATGCTCTCGACAGAGCCCTCCCCACTACATCGAAGGCCAAGGGGGAACCACTCTCCCTGGGCTCCGAGAGCAGACTCCCACCCGGATCCGATGAAGGGATCGGAGCCTGCGCAGAGACCGTCGGATCTGAAGGACCAGTGTGCTCCGACCTGGACGGAGCCGAAGGCACACTGAATCCCTCGGATCCAAAGCTCAGCCCACGGCTCCAAGAGGTCGGATCTGACAGACTCGAGGGCAGGGTCGGATCCAAAGTACCAAGTACTGTCGGTGCCGACCCACCCCCGGCTCCGACGCTGCCCGGCTCCAAACGCTCCGAACCCGGGTAGTGGGTCGGAGAAGGAGCAATTGGAGCAAAAAAGGGTGTGGAGTTCTCCCCCGAAGGAGGGCAGGCAAGAGCACTCCTATCTGCAGCTGGGCCTGGATGAACCTTCGCATCATCCGGTCCAAGTCTGCATCTGATATACTGTAAGTCGATCTCGATGAGGCCACAGAGGCAGGCCTGGAATGCAGCCTCGATGGAGATCGGGCCTCCTCCTCCTTGGGTCCTGGGGAGAAACAAGGAGATCAGAGCAGAGGAGGAGGAGGAGACCTAGAAGCTGTGGAGGGAGAAGCCCGCTTAGCTGGCGGGGCCGAAGCGGAGGCCTCGGCCCGTCGCTTGTGGTGCTTCTCCCTCCATTTCTCCCTCCTGGCCTCCCTGTCCTCTGGCGCGTTAGCGGGAGTTTGAGTCCCAGCCGAAGGAAGGGGGGCAGAAGTGGCTATCACCACAGGCTGTGGTAGTGCCACGGGAGGAGCAGGGGCTGAAGCCGAGTCCGGGGGCAAAAGTCCCACCAGGACCAGCTTCGACCTCCGCTCTTTCGGTGCCCTGGGGTTGAATGCTGCACAAATGGCACAGCCTGAGGAGAGGTGTTCAACCCCAAAGCACCGAACGCACAGAGTGTGGCCATCGGCCGGGGAGAGCTTATGGCCACACTCGGTACATTTTGAAAAAATGGCTTTTGGGGCCTCAACCATACTTGAGGAAAAAAACAAGAACTACACAGACACACAGGCCCCAAAACACAAACACACACACACTCACTAACGGCCAGCAAAGGGAGGGAAAAAAATATATAAAAGATATAAAAATACAGGGAACCTGACTCTTACACACTTTTTTTAAGCTAACGACAGGGAAAGTGGAAGAAAAAAATTCACTTATCTGAAATGCTCACTAAGAGCTCGAAAAACCAGCTACTCACAAGCGCGGCAAACTAGATCTGAGGTCATGGAGGGTTGGCAGGGGATTATGGGTGAGGGGAGGTGCTAGGAGCTCGGATCCATTAGCTATGAAGCAAGTTGCCGGCTTGGATCCGATATCGGATCCAAGACCCACAGGTTGCTGACAAATGAAGTCCCTACTTCAGACCAGACTTGTTAATAAAAGTATAGTCCACATTAATAGTCTGTTTTGTAAATAGTATGTAATTCTCATTAGTTTTTTAGTCTCTTTTTTTTTTTTTCAGTAGATTTCCATGTAGATTTAGAAGCCATTCTTTTAAGAGAGGGGTTATCCCACTCCATCTCTTCTATTTTTTTCCAGTAATTTGTGGTTTTTAACATAGATCAAAGCAGAGTCAAGATCCTTAAACATCGAGGAGCCATCAGGGAGAAAAATCTTCAACCTTGCTGGAAACAAGAGGCGAGTCTTAATCTGCACCTTTTTCAGTTTTTTAATGAAAGGTAGAAAAACCTTTCTCTTGGCAATAACCGTTGTTGAATACTCATCATCAAAGTGAATGACAGAATCGTATTTTAAAGGTGATTTTGACCAGGCTGTTTTAGGAATTAAGCCTTTATCTGAAGATGCTAGGAATTTTACTATGACAGATCTAGGTTGTTTACTGTTGATGCTATTTCCTGATGTGAGAGACCGATGTGCTCTCTCTATACCAAAAGATAAAGCCTCTGGTAAATCTAGAAATTTTGGCAACCATGTATTAAGGAAACGTGACATGTTGTTTCCTTCTATACTTTCCTGAAGTCCAAAAATCCTTATATTATTCCAGCGTGATCTATTCTCTAAATCATCCAGTTTATGTTGTAATGTGGTATTTTGTTTAAGCAAAAATTCTATGTTGCTTTCATTTTCTAGTCGTCTTCCATCAAAGTCTGTTAAAGCTTCCTCAATACTTATTTTGATTTTTTTCTGTTTTAAATATTCATGAAGCATATCCATCTGCTTAGTAGCTTTTTCTTTAAGGGTGTCAATTTTATAGTCAGTTTTATCAATCTTAGTTGTGAGGTCTTGAATATTGGTTATTAAAGTCTGCAGTTCTTTTTTTAGACTGGAGTTGTGGTTGTTTGCCTTAGTATAAAACTCATGCTGAAAATCACCCAGAAGTGAAGCACTTATTCAGATGAAAATTTTGACTGGAAATTATAACCAACTTCAATTTATAAGTAGATATTCTAGAAGAGTATGTTGAATACTATCATATTCTGTAAAAATAAACCCACTTTTCCTTGATACGAGACAAATTTCCAGTGAAGATTTAATTTTCCTTAGTGCAGCTTGTGAAATCTGCTGCTACACCATGACCATGCTAGCCACACCCCCCTGCCCTTTGCAATGTATTGACTTTCTAGTAAGTCATTGAGGATTACAGTCAGTCAATAATGCTTGACATTAGAGTTTCATAATTTTTATTGCTCAGAAGATGCATGTCAACATAAAACATGTTTCATTAGCTCTTTAAGTGAATTACAGTTTGTCTTTTCAGCTTTTCCCGGTAAGGGGTCGCCACAGTGGAACTCCTGTCCGCTAATGATTGGCAATAGATTTTTATGGTGCCGAGTTGCCAGCCCGATGCCCAACCTTCAGCTAAGGCACGCCCATTCACGCATGTCTTTCAGAAGCCACTCAACCACAGGGAGGACATGGAGACTCCACACAGAAGGCACTCCCCGCACACTAGCTGAGAATCAAACGGGAGAACCTCCTGCTGTGAGGCAACAATGCAACCGCTGTACTACCGCGGCTTAAGTGAATTACAGTAATATTTAAAAATTATCCTTGATTTTGGGAGCCATTATGTTTGGCTGTTTCCTGAACTCTTGAGCAAAGAAGTTAAGAGACATGACAGAAGGGGAGTATTTCATTCAAAAAAGTTAGTCAGCTCCCCAAGCTTTAAAAATCAAAAATACCAAGCTAATGCAGCACGGCGAAAAGGCAGAAAATTATTTTTTTTCACATAACAGCAAGTTTCCTTTCCAGCATATTACATAAAGCAACCCTTATTTTCATTTGTCAAAGCACACTTTTACATGTAATGCAGCAGTATTTACATAACAACATATTTAATCCAGGAAATCTTTTTATTATTTATTTCATTCATCTCCACTACATTGTCTACATTTGGAAATGCATCCGTTTTCCATTTCTTTGTAATACCCTTCTGTGTAACCATTATTATAAACAACAAGTCTAGAGAATCATGAAAGGGTCTAGCAGGTGTTGGTCTGATCATGGCTGATATCTGATTCAGAGACATTAGCAGCAACTAGTAAGACCTCAAAACTGGCTAATTTTCATGCTTCTAAATCATAGCTACTACTACTACAACATGCAGATTGTTACTGATAGTTACTGATCTGCATGTTACAGTAGTAAACTGCTACTCATGTAGGCAATGACATCCCCCTACAGTCACTTTTCCATACAAACACTAGTAAACATTCAAACACACAAACATCTGTCTCTCTGACCAGTCTTTCCTCCCATGGTTCCCCAAATCCACCGACTACTATCATAGTTTTAGTACTGTTAGGACACTCTGTAGTTCACCTGGTGGTTTTGCATTTCCCCAGTACCAGATCCACTAAGTTCAAGACAGACACTTCTCAGAATACCCAGTTTTCTGCATCATATGGTGATCTCAAGAGTTGTTATATATAAGTTTAGTGTT
The DNA here is from genome assembly GCF_019279795.1 of Protopterus annectens. Lineage (NCBI taxonomy): Eukaryota > Metazoa > Chordata > Ceratodontiformes > Protopteridae > Protopterus > Protopterus annectens. Next base: position 1,700,311,104 of record NC_056744.1, on the reverse strand, counting down.
GTAGGGGGCTTGCCCACCCTGCAAAAAAGAAGTTTAAACCAGAAGAGCAATCTTTGAGATTCACTCGGTCTTCCTTTCTTTTTTCAACTGCCAAGATTTAAACATGGAGCTGCCTCGCTGCCTCTGCACTGTATTACTTTATGTGCTATTATGACAAATTTGCTGAATCCCTAGTTTCTAGTGTTTCCAGCCACTCTTGATCCTTGTAGTGATGACCAAGCCATTATGACATTTTAGTTCAAAGTATCCCTGATGGCTATTGTTCCCTCACCGCCATTCCCTGTATTGATGCCTATGCTGTGAAGGTATTTCAAATATGCATTATCCCTGATGTCCAGTGGCCTCTCCCCAATCAAGTGCTATGGTCAATGTAGGTAATTAAATATAGAAAATACCATGACCTGGCTGGTATGACCACACTGATATACATTGCTGAGTGAAATTGCTTGACATGCAGATGCCTTTCTGGAGGTGGTTCCAGGGTAGAAATTACATGAATAATTACATGACTCTCCCCCAGAGTGGCACATTAGCATTCAGCATGGCCTTGGGCCAGCCATACTCACTGTTGTAGGTCTTTGTGCTAGAGCACTGTGTAGCACCACATTAGGGATGTTCCTGAATATCAAAAAAGAGTACTGCAATGTATACATGGGGGTGTACACATCATGGCACTTTCTTGAACCCCCCCCAATTCTTTTCATTCTTAGTACACTGAATCTGCTTACCATATCCAAGTAGCAACAATACCTTTGATACAGCTATATCTATCAGTCACTTTTAGCTGATATAAACCCATCTTAAAACCTACCACCATAAACATAACCCAAAATATTTTCCTAAGTTCCACTAACACCTTCACTTCAGTTCCAGTAAATATTGTCTACAGTTATAAAATTCTTGTTTAACCTATGAGGAATACAAAATATTTCTCCAAGCGAGGAATACAAAATATTTCTTCAAACATTTCTACCCACATAGTCCAAATCAGATACAATTAGTTACATACCATGACAATTGCCATATTGAACATTTTTTGCATTATCTAAAAAAAGAGATCCCCAGTATCATTCACTTTCTGCTGTCAACCAGAATTAAGCTCCCTCAATGCCCTATGCTCCAACTAACCAGATTACTCATAAGAGAGCCATCTCCCCTTGCTTCCAGAACCAATGATGACAATGCTATGGGAATGGTGCAAGCAGCAAGTCCAATTCTTCTATCAGTAACAACCACCCCTTCATATTCTATTCCTAAACCACTGTGGGGTCAAACATCTGGTGAACTTGAGATCATTCACCCCAAACCAATAACATCAGACAAGCACAATAGTTCATACGGCCTCCTACCTCCATATACCCATCTGACTTTAAAGCCCCACATTACTACAACCAACAGCTAAGACCAAATTCAATCACAGACTAATTTCTGGGAAAGCTAACAAATACAATAATTTAAACTGCACAGCATTAACATACAAATAAGTATCTGTAACAACTTTATATCCTTCTACGTCTTTGGTTAGTATAGGCTTCTCCCATGGGATATATGCTTCACCACCATCCTAAATAAAATTTCTCATTATATTCTTAACTGCCTTCAAAAAATCCTCAGACTAGAAATGATGGAAAGAATACAGTAGCAAGGGCAGCACATAAAAGTGAAAAGCTTGCACCCTTTGATCCAATTTTAATCCTGTCAATCGACTTCCACCTTTAAAACATCTTGCAATACTCTCCTTAACTCATCATGCTACAGAGCTTTCAACCATACTGCCTAACCAGATTCTCAAGTATTTTGTATATATCACCTCCCAGAGGATTACAAAATCACTCAAAAAAACTTAACATGGTCTATAACCTATTATTTATTTATTTTTATTTATTTATTTAACATTTTTTGGATTGTTGTACTAGTAGGTTCCACAAAGCCTGTTCAGTGGAGGGGAGGGATGTCCAGATCAGATGCATGTCTTTGGAATGTGATGGGAGGACGGGAGAATCCGGAGAAAAAACCGACACACAGGGAACATGCAAACTCCACACACAGAGCACCCAGCCGAGAATCGAACCAGAGAACCTCTTGCTGTGAGGTGACAATGTTAACCACTGCACCACTGTGCCGCCCATATTATATTACAATCGCCCTTATCTTATGTTTATTTTACACCCTGAAAAAAACAGACTTTTTCAAGTGGTCAGAAAAACATGGTATGTCCAAGTCCAGTTTTGTGAGATGTATCGATTAATCATCTGCAAACAATGAAGTCTTCACATGTAAATCCAAATGCCCTATTTTTGCTGCCGAAAGCTTGAGACAAACAGCAAACAAAAGTAGTGGCAATGGAGCCTTTTTCTGTTTACACTATTAATTTTATTATATTTATTTATGTTTGTTTACTGAAGTAGTGCACTGATCACGGACCATTTCAAGACACAGGCCCAGGTGAAGTAATTTATAGTATGTATATGAAATATAGCAAAGAAAATTCCACAAACATTCACGGGTTTACAAAGTTGTACTTAATATAAAGAACAGTGAAAGTTGAGCAGGAGTCTCACTAGCTTTTGTCTCTGTGATACATACAGTCATTAAAGGATCCACAAAATCCAGAATAAACCTGAAAGCCAGTAGAATCTTTACCATGCAATACCATTTAACATGATTAAATGCGTTTTCAGTATTTATAACCAAATCCTTCTGCTCCTACTGATCCATTTTTATTATCAGTCTCATTTTCAAAACATTATCAAAGGATAGTCTCCCACCAAGAAACCTGCACTAAGCATTCTCAATTAATTATAGCAAACAATGGGCTAAATGGAATGTAATAAAGACATGCAGACTTGCTGTCATGGTTTTAAATTGAAATGGGCCTGTAAGACGGAGGTATGCTCCAGGACTCACCCTACTTATGATTAACAGTCATAGTTTGTTTTCAGGAGGGAGGAATCTTCTTAGTACTTTATTAACAGGTTCATAGGAGTTTACTAGGCTAACAGCCCTAGAGCCCTTACAGGGATCCGTGCTGTACATCGACATTTCACTACTTCGAACTCACTTCACCGAGTTCACTTGTTCGAAGTAGTGAAAGTTCGAACATTGACTTTGGCAATCACAGTACAGCATGGAGTGGCAATATTCACTTTTCCCCACTGTAGTGCGATCTCAGAGTTGGTATATTTAAGTAGGGGGGTGTAGGGGGGCTTGCCCCCCCTGCAAAAGCATGTTTTAGTGTTTTTTTTTTTTTAATGAGGCACTCAGGCAACTAGACTTCAGCAAAAGTGCACTTTCGTTGAAGTGAACTTTCACTGAAGTGTGGGTCTCCTGCTCTATTTTGAAGAAGTGTTCTTTTGATGTAGAGCAGTAGAACCCCCCCCCCCCCTTACAAGCCCAGCCAAGTTCAACTCTTGTTCCCTTAATGGAGCTACCCTCTCTTTATGAATTCCTTATGACTTGCTGTCTGATTTTGTCATCATGCCTGCAAGTGACTCTTACAGGCTCATAAGTTCATAGACAAGTACTGTGTTAGCTGTCCTTGTCAGCCATTTTAAGCTTAGCTAATTTCCCTTTTTGTGCTTGTAATAACCTATCCCATTTGGTTAAAGATTGGCCTTACCCTTCCCATGGTCAATAATTATATTACCCCCAATGACTAACTGGGATCATGCCATTAAATAATGGGATGGGGCCTATGTACGAGATAAAACATTTATGACCTGACTCTGTCCATTAGTAGAACAGAGGGCATTCCTCGGGTAAAATTTCAGTTTCCCATCCACATATCTAAGCTGTGCTTGAAAATGAACAGGGATGAACTTTGTTTTATATGGATGGGGATTCTGTTCCACTGCAGTGGCACTTCTGCAAGATATATCTGCCCCTCCAAAATATTCTGTTGATGTTGAAGAAGAGGTTTAGATCCCTAGACAAGAGCATTTCTGATGCCATTTGGCTTGCTGATATGCAGTAAATCCTTCAGTACTGGGTTGGAGGATGCCTTGTATGCCAGACACAGCTCACCTCTTAGTACTCTGTAGGATACCTAGTATAGTGACAGGGTTTTGAGAAGGTCCATGTAGGACATGTTGTTTAGGCCTTGTATCCTTTTTGTAAGATATCTCTGTGGTATTGCATGTGTCATGATTCCTCATGAGTCTTAGGTCTTGTCACACTATCAGCTTGTTCTTTCAATTACATTAATTCTAAGCCTTACAAATATTAATTATTTATTCATACTAACCCCATACTGTCTAACAAATATACAAAGTCTGAAAATATTCATAAAATATATCTGCTGTCACCATCTCCACATAAAGATTCCTACTTCCTTATGTAAATCTGTTATTATCCTTAGTGACCAGCCTTCCGTTTTACTGGGAAATTCTAAAAATAACTACACTTCAAAGCTTCCAGGGGAAATTCACATTTCCTATTCAGTACATAGTCAGTTTCCTGCTTCAGCTTTTCATTTCCCCATTAGTTTCACCTCCCATCCATAGACCTTAATCCAACACTCTTTTAGATTCTCTCACTTATACTATAAGGTACTGTCCCTTTTACCACAACTCATTGGTATGAATTTTTACCTATTGCTCCAGTTCACCCATTAAATTCAAAACAGAAAACTAGCTATTAAATCACATGCATCCAGTCTGGTATGTATCAGTTTTTTAAATTACTCTGTAAAGGCTTCCTCTCCCTTAGATAAGTCGTTTTGAAATATCAGGGTTTCTCTAAATCTGCCACAGCCAATAGGTGCAAAATGCCAAAGGTACAGGTTTAGAAATTACATTTGGGTGAGTTTTTATACCCTTGTTCATCCTTGTCCAAGTAAGCCTGGTCTATTATAATGATCACCTTATCTATTGCAGATCTTGGTTTAAATTTATGACAATAGTAGTTACACTGCTGAAACTTAGATTTAATATTGGAAACATCAGTAAGACTCAATTAGCCTCGGCATACAAATTTCATGAATCTTCCTAGCCACTGAATTACAATAAGCCCTTGGGTCACCGCTTACTTCTGGAGCATCCATTACTCAACTGTGGTCATCTAGAAATATATTCAGACTTTATTGAAATGCTATCATTCCTCTCAACATTTGATGACATTCCACCCATGAAGCACATGGCAGCAGATAAACATTATAAGCAGCAAGTTATATTGTCCCAATAAAATATTTAAATTCACCATAACAGCCATAATCATCAAGTAACATATCCTCTATCTCAATAAACCAAGAACAATCAACATAGCTTGCAAACCTCTCTTGATCATAGACAGGCCAACTGTTAAATAAATTAGAGTCCAGCATGAAGGAGCATTGGAAAGTCTCAGGGACTGCTTTGAAACCACAAACTGGGATGTCTTCAGGAAGGCAGCCGCAGTAAACAATATGGTGAGCATAGATGAATATACTGAGACAACTATGGCTTACATATCCAAATGCATGGAGGATGTAATGAAGATCAAAAATATTAAAGTAATAGTCAACCAAAAACCATGGCTAAACAGCAAGTTTTATGAGTCAGTGAGGGGAAGAAACACTGCTTTCAGGGCAAAGTATAAGAAGAGTCTAAGTTTGGCAAGGGCTAATGTAAAAAAAGGGAATTAAGGAGGCCAGGAGGGAGCATGGAAAGAGGATACAAGGATGCTTCAAGGATGCAGAAGACTCAAGAAGCCTGTGGCATGGTATTCAACAGCTAACTGACTACAAGACCAAGGCAGCTCATTGCAATGATAGCACTGAATTTCTGGACAATCTAAACAAATTGTATGGCAGGTTTAAAGAGAAAAACAACCTGGAGGCTGTAAAGCTTCTCAATGACCAAAAGGAAGCAGTACTTAACTTCAGTGCTGTGGATGTAAGCAACCAACTGAGAAAAGTGAACCCAAGGAAGGCTACTGGCCCTGACAACATTCTGAGGAATGTATTGAAAGGTCGTGCAGACCAACTCAGCATTGTCTGGATGGACATCTTCAGTACATCACTTGTCCATGAAAAAGTACCAGCATGCTTCAAAGTTACCAATATAATACCTCTGCCCAAAAAAGCCAATCACGCCTGCCTAAATGATTATAGGCCAGTGGCCCTTACATCAAATGTAATGAAATGATTTGAAAGACTAGTTAAAAGGCATTTGACTATAGTACTATCCTAATCCTTTGACCCGCTGCAGTTTCCTACTGGGCAAACAGATCAAGTGCTAATGCCATTTTGGTGGCACTTCACCTCACATTGGAGCATCTTGAAGAGAAGAACTATGTCATGCTGTTGTTCATAGATTTTAGCTTGGCATTCAATACGGTGATTCCAATGCAACTTATAGAAAAGCTAATCAACCTTGGCATAAATAAAGGTCTGTGCAACTGGATGCTCGATTTCCTGGCCGGAAGACCACAAAGGACCTGAGCTGGTAACAACACCTCAGGGAGTATTACAATCAGCAGCGGAGTACCCCAGGTCTGTGTGCAGAGTCCTCTACTGTTCACAATCCTTACCCATGACTGCTCTGTAAAAGCTAGCAACAACCACATAATCAAATTTGCAGATGACACCACAGTGGTAGGACTCAAGTGATGATAACGAGAGTGGGTATAGGAATGAGGTCAACTCCCTGACTGAATGGTGCAACAACAACAATTTGGACCCGAATGTCAATAAAACAAAAGAAATTATTATTGACTTCAGAAAGAGCTCTGCCATGCACCTGCCCCTCAAGATCAATGAGGAAGAAGTGGAGAGGGTCCAAACTACAAAGTTCCTGGGGGTACATATATCAGAGGATCTTTCTTGGAGAACAAACACAGACCAGCTAATTAAAAAAGCCCTCCAGTGACTACACTTCCTAAAAAGGATGAGAAAAAGCAAAGCTCTCTATGAATGCTCTAAATACCTTCTACAAGGGAGCCATCAAGAGTATTATCACCAGCAACTGCACTGTATGGTTCAGTAACAGCACAATGGCTGAAAGGAAGAAGTTGCAAAGAATAATAAGAATAGAAGAAAAGATTGTGGGTACTAGTCTTTATACCTTACAGGAGCTCTTTGAACTGAGATGCAAAAAGATGTCCCACAAAATACTGAGCGACACTTCTCATCCAGCATATAGTTGGTTCCTGAGTAACTCTCATTTTTTTCCATACAGTAATTCTATTTACTGCATACTAAAATTAATATATTCTCATTCAAGTACAATTCCAGTCACTTCCTTATGTGCAATATCATCCAAACTCACCTCTGTGAATAGTGTACTTCTCTTTTCATGTTAATTATCTAGTTGTCAGTGTTGCCCAGTGTAATAAATAGTGCACAAGCATGAGCATCAGCTACGTAGATATTTAGTTTTGTACTATAGGTATTAAAGAATAGACAATAACTATCATGTCCGTCTTTTTTGTGTTTACTTTCTCCTGTAAAAGAGCTGACACTCGAAATTTAATTTAGGTAGCACTTGTGTTTCCTAAATGACAATAAAGTTTTTTGAATCTTTGAATTTCAGTACTTCACAGGCCTCGTAACCTCCTATTAACATGGCCTGTTCCTGCCCATCTAAATGTGCTTCCTGTAATTCTACAACTCAGGGCTTCAATTTCTTAAATAATCAAAGACTCTACTTTGGTTGGGTTAATTTACTCTAACATTCAAAGTAATTAATCTCAGCCAATTTCTGGAAGATTCCACCTATGCTATCCTCTGACCAAAACACCCAGATATGTTGCCAAATATGATATCCATAAACCAAACACAAAGCAACACAGCCCAAAGAGTGAAACTAATAAAACTTTACTAACAGTCTCAAAGTCATACTAAAACTTATAAATCATCTACGCAGTGGTGCTGCGGTTAACGCTGTTGCCTCACAGCAAGAGGTTCTCCAGTTCGATTCTCAGCTGGGGTGACTTCTGTGCGGAATTTGCATGTTTTCTCTGCATTCGTGGGTTTCCTCCGGTTTCCTCCAACAAACCAAAAACATGTGTCTGGAGCGTTTCTCCCCAGGCCTCTGGTGAAAATAGGCTTGCTCCTAGTCGGATTTTCCTGGTCAACAAATGTTAAATAAATAAATAAATAAAATCCAAAAATCTCATTACAAAACAGTACCAAGTGAACAAATTGTATACTCAATGCAACAGACAGCATCAAGCCTGCATAGCTACCAGTTTTTAAGTAAAACCACTAGCTGTCCAAATATTCATCCTAGACACTTCCTACCTTACTGTGAAATTGGTACACATCATACCAGTCGGACAACATATTCGGTTTGATGCATTAATAAAGTTTCAAATTCACATTTCCACTTTATCTTGAACAAGAGAATTTAAATATTCTTACAAACAAACAACACTGACTCTGGTTAACTAATAACTTCATATGTAGCTTAAATTAACTTTTAGCTGGTGGGCAGAAGGACCCCCATGTAAGCCATGGAAGGAGAATATAGTTGCTGTCCATGTCTTACAGGATAAACCTGTAATAATCTTTCTCTAGGCACCTTCAGGCAAGTGAATCCAGACATAAAACAGATTGGTTCTGTTTGGGAATGGGAGTAACCTGAGTATAGCCTTTTGTTTCTTAATTAGTTTCACCTCCCAGAATCTGGACCATAGCCATACACAAACATCAGAGTGTGAAAAAAGTCTCGAAATATAAAAAGGAAATAGCACCAAACTACAGGAAAATCTCAAGGAACAGAGGTTATTCTTGTGGAAGTCTGGAAGCTTGGGGGGGAAAAAGTGAAAGATCTTGAAGGTTCTGTTTAACAATATTTTAAAAGGAGAGGAAGCATCAAGAGTCTGGAAGGAAAGCTTTGGTGGCTATAATGCCTAAAGATGGCAAAGACCATCTTCATATAGGTCCATTTTGATTATAAACAATGATTAAAAAATGTTTATGTCTATAATTGCTCAAAGAATGGCAAATGTAATGCTAAACTGATCGAGATGTATCAATCTGGTTTTGTGGAGGGGAAGCAAACACTTGACAACATTAATAGAACAATGCTGATCTAGAGGGAAGCAAAATGCAAGAGAATACCACAGTTGTTTTATGCCTTGATGCAGAGAAAGCATTCCACAGAGTAAGTTGGGATTTTATGAGTAGGGCAATGGAATCATTAGCATTCCCTGACCTAACAATAAGGTTAATTAGGAGGATATATGAGAGACTGGAAGTGAAAATTAAAAAACTGGCCCTGTCTGATTAGAATCCGCGATGGCGCAGCGGTAGCATTGTTGCTTCACAGCAAGAGGTTCTCCCATTCGATTCTCGGCTGGAATGCGGGGAGTGCCTTCTGTGTGGAGTCTGCATGTCCTCCCCGCAGGTAGAGTGGCATTCTGAAAGGCATGCATGAATGGGGTGCCTCCGTTGAAGGTTGGGCATCAAGCTGGCAACTTGGCACCATAAAAATCTACTGCTAATCATTAGCGGACCGGAGTTCTGCTGTGAGGACCCCTAACCCTAAAAGCCGAAAGACAAACAACAACCTGTCTGATTATGTCGTTTTGAACAGAGGAACCAGGCAGCGATTTCCTCTTTCCCCTTTGTTATTAGCATTATACTTTGAACGATTAGCAAAGAAAATAAGGAATTCAGAAATTCAACTACATAACTGGTATGGTAATCAAGAAAAGTGGACTTTATTTGCAGATGGTATTATTTTGTACCTGATAAAACCAGAAAAAGACATTTTGGTGTTGTGGAGCATTCCAAGACAGTTTCAAAGTCTTTTGGGGGATACAAAAGTAATGAAGATAAAACGAAGGCACTAGCAGCAAATTATGGACCCACACATGAATTGGTTCAGCAACACTCATACTTACGAGGACACAATAAAATGAAGCACTTAGGAGTATGGGTTAAAAAAAGGATTTCACTCTGGCAGCTAAGGATACCTGGGAAGAAACTAAACAAGACAATACAAAACCGGAGAAAAGTACAGTTGTGTACACTTACCATAAATGTAGATGTTAGAGTGTATTCACTGTTGCAGTCATTACATTTGCGTAATCTGCTGGCACGTTGCCCTCAGTCTGCCTGAATAACAAAGTCTTGGGTCCTGCGTCAGTTGCTGTCTCCGCTTCCATGACATCAGGTCGTCAGGGGTATAAAACATGCAGCCGACGCCATTTTATTCAGTTTTTCTTGCCCCAGACGTCAGGTGCCCTCCGAATGGGGAGCCAAAAAAAAAAATATAAATATATATATATATATATATATATATATATATATATATATACAGTAATATATATGTAAATGCACTTTTAGCAACACAAACTTTAACTTCATCTAAAAGCAAATACACCACAAAGGCTTTAGAATATAGTGAAGGAAAGAAAAGTTATAGAAAAGGGGGGTGGGCAGGTGGGTAACCCGGACTGCAACAGTGAATACACTCGAACAACTACATTTATGGCAAATGTACACAACTGTACTATGTTCTTCGTGTTTTACTGTTGCAGTCATTACATTTGGGTAGAATCCCAAAGCTATGGATGGGAGGATGGAACTAAATAGCATTAGGAGCGGCTATAATGCCCTGCAGAACTGCAGTGGCAAAGCCTGCCCTGGATTGAGGGAAGAGAGGTAAATGATAATGCTTTGTGAAGGTATGAACAGAGCTCCAAGTAGCAGCTTCTAGAATGTCTTTGGTTGGAATTCCTCTGAGAAAGGCTGCTGAGGTAGATGCAGCCCTGGTGGAATGTGACCGGATTCCCTTGGGCACAGGTTTACCATGATGCAAGTAGCAAAAACGAATGCAGTGGCTTATCCACTTAGAAATAGTATTCTTTGATATAGCCTTCCCCTCTGATCCTGCAGCAAATGCCACCAGTAGTTGCTTAGACTTTCTTAGAGATTTGGTCCTGTTTAAGTAGAATCTTAGTTGTCTGTGTACGTCCAATGAATGCAGAATCTGCTCCCCCTTGTTCTGCGGATTTGGGTAAAATGTTGGCAGGTGAAAAGTTTGGTTAAGAGCCACACTGGATACCACCTTAGGCATAAAGGAAGGAGGGACACCCTGTTGTGTAAAATGTAATAAAAGGCTCCACAGCCATGAGGGCCTGTAGTTCTGAAACCTTTCTTGCTGAAGTGATTGCCAAAAGGAAAGCTCTTTCCCAAGATAAAAACTTTACATCCGCAGTGGCTGCTGGTTCAAAAGGAGGCAGGGTGAGTTTTTCCAGCACAAAACTGAGGTCCCATGCAGGAGTTGGTGATCTTCTGGGAGGCCTTAAATTTGTGGCCCCACTAAGATACTGTTTTAGCAGAGGATGAGAAAAGATGGGAGGCTCCGTGTTGTAATGAGCCGAGATTGCAGAGGTGTAAATTTTTATTGAAGAAAAAGATAGGCCCTTGTCAAGCATCTCAGTCAAGTATTGTAAAATCTGAGGGATATTTGGTTTTGCTGTGTCCGTTCCTTGTGCTTGGTTCCAAACACAGAATCTCTTCCATTTATCAGCATAAGATTTTCTAGTAGTAGATCTTCTGACTTCCAAAATGACATCCATCACAGATTTACTGAGAGGTGTTTTTTGAATAATTACATGATCAGCCATGCTGCAAAGTTCAGAGTTTGGAGCGGAGTGTGCAGAATTTGATTGTTCTGCTGAGACAGTAGATGAGGTATTTGAGGCAAGTACCAAGGAGGGAGTTGAGACATATTCCTTAGAAATGGGTACCAGTGCTGGCGAGGCCAGTCTGGAGCAATTAGGAAAAATTGTTTTTTCCTGTCTGACCTTTAGTAAGACCTTGGAGAGAAGAGGCAGAGGGGGAAAGGCGTAGACTGATAGGTTTTTCCAACTGAAGGATAGGGCATCCACTTTCCATGCTTGTTTGTGATAAGTCCTTGTGCAGAATTCGTCCAGTTGATAATTTTTTTTTGAGGGGGGGCAAATAGATCTATGTCTGGGCTCCCCGATTTCTGTGTTACCATGCTGAAGATTTGTGGATTCAGTTTCCACTCGTGCGGGTCCATAAGATTTCTGCTTAGGTCATTTGCCAGAGTATTTTGCTTTCCTGGCAGGAATTGAGCTTGAAGATGTACTTGGTAAGTCAAGGCTGTGTTCCACAATGCCATGGCTAGTCTGCAAAGGGGGTAGGAATGTGTACCCCCCTGCTTGTTTATGTACCACATAACCATGGTGTTGTCCATCTTTATCAGTAGTTGTCCTGGATGAAGTAAGTCCTTGAAGGCTGTCAGGGCATTCTGAACAGCTAGCGTCTCTTTATGGTTGATATGCAGATGCATTTGTTTTGGGCTCCATATGCCCAGAATGCATCTCCCCACCAGGTGGGCCCCCCAAGCATAGTCTGATGAGTCTGTAGTTAGGGTTTGTGTGGCAGGGGGTAGATTGAATGACAGTCCCTTGTTTTGGTGACATCTCTGCCCACCAAAGAAACTCCTGTTGTAGACAGGGAATGAGAGGAATCATTGTTTCCAGACTGTGACAATGTTGACTCCATAAACTTTTTAGGTACCATTGAAGTTTCCTCATATGCAGTCTTGCATATGGAATTAGTAGAATGCAGGATGCCATGAACCCCACAGCCTGCAGAATTTGTCTTGCAGATGACTGGGTTTTTGTTGTCATCTGTTTGAAATATATAGTCAGTTGCCTTTGTTTGTCTGGCGTAAGGTAAGCCATCTGGGCAGTTGTATTCAAGCTTGCACCCAGGAATGTAGTTTTTTGAGAGGGTACCAGTTGTGATTTATTTTCATTTATTGTATAACCTAGGCATGTTAGAAGCCTTTTTACAAACGCCAGATGTTGAAAAAGAATGTATTAATTCCTTAATACATAATAAAAAGTATTAATCTTATTGTAATTTACATTCCGCCAGGGAATAACTATGGAGATAACACTAAATTGGATAGCCTCAAACTACCCTCAGGAGACCATTGTACTAGGGGATGTTAATAATGACTGGACCCAATGCTCCGCACAGACCAATCCCATACCCATTAATCTACATGGCTTCTCCCAAAATATTGTCTCCCCTACAAGAATCGGAAGTGCTCACCAAAAAGAAAGTATAATTGATTGGATTCTTACTAATAAAGACGCACATAAATATACTACTGGGACCCTCCCGAATGATCTTAATGACCACCACGTCACCTACATAATAAAAAACAAATTTACCAGCATAAACCTTCCTATATATAGACTTGTTAGAAATAAGAAGACATTTGTTCCAACACTATTCCTAACTGAACTTAGATCCAGTAACTGGTCCAAGCTAAAAACCCTGCCCCTTGATGAGAGTGTGACATTTTTTACTGACACATTCCTCAACATTCTGGACTCTCATGCACCTAACAGACTCATCCGAACCAAGACTCGGATAGCACCATGGCTAACTAGAGAAACCAAATCCAAAATCAAACTTAGAGATCAGGCTGGGACAAATGGCGAACTACTAAGGCACCTCAAGATCGCATTAAATTCCAGCAACTTAGAAATGCAACGAAAAAAGACACTACCCTAGATAAAAAGAACTATTTCTGTCACCTCCAAGATAAGCACCAGAACAATCCAAAGAAGTTTTGGGTAGGCTTAAACAACCTCCTTCACTCAGGGAAAGCGTCTACTCCCACTCCAGAAACACTTATTGATAAAAACCCAGAAGAGGTCGCCAATACTTTTAACTCCTTTTTCACCGAGACCATTCAGACCCTGGCTAATCAACTTCCCCATCCTTCCTCCCCCCCAACTAAGGTTAATGATGAATCTCTACCCTTCTTTACTCTCCAGCCAGCTTCCACCTCCTACATTAGATCCTTACTGAAGAAACTTAAAGCAACCACCCTGTCGGCCGGCCGACTCCCAGCTGAATACCTACAAATAGCAGCAGATGCCATAGCCTATCCCATCTCAATTCTAATTAACCGAACTATAACTGAGGCCACTATCCCCTCCATTTGGAAGATAGCCCATGTCATCCCACTTCATAAGGGTGGCTCCTCCACTGACCTATCAAATTATAGACCTATAGCAATACTGTCTCCAATAGCCAAAATCTTGGAAAGATGTGTTCATAAACAACTCCTTCACCATCTCACCCTAAACAATCTACTGTCCAAATCTCAGCACGGTTTCAGACCCCACCACAGTATGACCACCGCCCTCCTCTCTTTTACTGACTCAGTCAATAAAAACCGCAATAACAAATAAATATCTTCAGCCCTCTTTCTTGACTTGTCAAAAGCCTTTGACATGGTCAATCACAAACTACTGCTCCACACTCTTGAAACCTTACACCTTGATTATCTGGCCCTTAGCTGGTTCAAAGCTTACCTCTCTGGAAGACAACAGGCAGTTCGATGGGAAAATAAGCTCTCTCAACTGCTACCGAATACCATAGGGGTCCCCCAGGGCTCCATACTTGGTCCTCTTCTCTTTTCCGTATTCATAAATGATCTTCACTCAGTCATCCCTAAGGCCACCTGCATCCAATATGCAGACGACTCCACTTTGATCTGCTCTGATGTCTCCCTCCCCGACCTACAAGTAATAACCCAAAACTGTTTTGCTATAGTCGAAAAGTGGCTCTCGGAGCGGAAACTCATTCTAAATCCAAAAAAAAACAAGTTACTAGTATTTTTTCCCACCTCAGTTAGTCCATCAGTCCAACTTACACCCCAATCCAATAATAGTCCCTTCTTTGTTCAGTCTATTAATGGTACCATGATTGAGCCTGTTACCAACACTAAACTATTAGGAGTCACTATTGATAGTAGGCTTAGATTTGATATGCATATCAGTCAAACCATAAAGACTGTAAATAAGAAACTTGGATCCTTGTATAGAATTAAAAACTTTCTAACCCCTACTGCCAAACTAACTATCTCTCGCACGCATTTACTCTCCACTTTATTGTATGCATCTCCTGTGCTTTCATTCCTTAACAAAAGTGAGATCAACAAACTCTCTGCTGCCTACAATCACATCGCCAGATTTGTAGTAGGAGGTCCTTACAGAACTCATCACTGCCTTAACCTAAGGAAACTTGACTGGCTAGAACTACCCAATCTTCTCAAATTAAACCAACTCACTGAAGCGTTTAAAATTATTAAGCAACCGGAAAAAAAACCCTCCCTGCATAATCTTCTGATTCCATACTCCAATCTTAGCTGTCTTCGCTCCTCACACAAATTCCTGGTCCAAACCATCAAATCAAACAACTGTGGTGGCGAAGCCCTTTTTGCCAACTCTATAGGAAAAGTCTGGAATTCCCTCCCCAATAACTTAAGACTTACTACATCCCTTTGTCAATTCAAAAATAATCTTAAACAATTTTTTAAAAAACATTGGCTGTGCCCATGTAATAACCCAGACTAGTTCTCTCTGACACTCAACTAGTAGCATTCTCCACCTGTATTACTAGGTGGTTTTTCTTTTTTTCTTAGTCTAAAGGATTTGTAAACTCACACCCACTAAATTCCACCTCCACTGGTACTAATGAAGTCAAGCTCTCCATTGCCTGGCTTGACTCTACAAGGGATGGGAAATAGTAACCTAGACAAAAACTATACTGTATTTTGAACTGGAATCTATTCACGTTGTAGCCAATTGTATCTAAAACATTGTGATGTATTTTGTGTGTATCTGTATTATGTGTATTTGCATTAGTAAGTGTATTTATCTATATGTAAATGAATGTGTACCTTTTTCCTCTGTGGAGCTTTTCTCCCCGGGCCTCCGCTGAAAATGGACATGTATCCAGTCTGACCATCCCGGTCAACAAATGTAAAATAAAAATAAAAAATAAAAAAATGTCCTTGTTCTCTGCTTGAATGAGACAGTCGTTCAGGTAAGGATACATTTGTATGCTTCTTTGTCTGCAAAATGCAATTACTGGTGCCAGGCACTTTGTAAAGACCCTGGGTGCAGTAGATAAGCCAAAGGGCAGTGCAGAGAATTGGTAATGCATAAAACCTGCCAAGAAGCGGAGGCATCTTCTGCACGATTCCCTTATTGGGATATGCAGGTATGCTTTTTTAAGTCTAGAGTCACTAACCAAGCATTCCTGCCCAGCATAGGCAGTAGCTGTTGTAAAGTCAGCATTTTGAATTTTGGAATGTCCATGAATGTGTGCAAAATTGATAAGTCCAGTATTGGACGTCAGGCATTGTCTTTTCTGGGTACCAGGAACATTCTTGAATAAAAACCTTGTCCTTTTTCCTGTTCTGGTTTGTGTCCTTCGGCTTTTCCTGGTTAGGGGTCGCCACAATGGAACTCCGGTCTGCTAATGATTGGCAGTAGATTGTTACGTACTGGCTTGCCGGGCCTAATGCACAACCTTCAACGAAGGAAAGTACAGTTTTGTACCTACCATAAATGTAGATGTTCGAGGATTCCCTTGCTGCAGTCCTGACTATTGGGTATAGTCCGCGTCCCAGTCGGCCCGAATACCAGAGTATAAGGCTGGCGTCGGTCATGGCTTAGACTGGCGTCAGTGCGTCAGGGTACTAATCGCATGACCGGCGTCATTTCCTCAGTCTTTTCTTGCCCCAGATGTCAGAAGACCCAAAAAGACAAGTCCCAAAACAACCTGCACCAAAAACATGTACAATATATACAGTAATATATACAAAAATATAAGCATGTAAACTCACCTACACAACCACCCTGAAACACAGAGGGAAGGAGGGAGGGTAAATTGGACTGCAGCAAGGGAATCCTCGAACATCTACATTTATGGTAGGTACAAAACTGTACTATGTTCTTCTTCCCTTGCTGCAGTCCTGACTATTGGGTAGAATCCCAAAGCAGAGGTAAGGGAGGCTGGCAAATTATAAAGTAGCAGGAGCTGACAACATGCCTTGTAAAACAGCTGTGGCAAAACCAGCTCTAGTCTTAGAGTATATAGGCAGGTGATAATGCCTAGAAAGTATGCACTGAACTCCAAGTAGCTGCTTCCAGAATATCCTTAGTTGCCACCCCTTAGAAATGCTGTTGAAGTGGCAGTAGCCCTAGTGGAATGAGGCCTAATCCCAGCTGGAACCTCTTTGCCATGATGGGAATAACAAAATGCAATGCAAAGCCAATCCACCTAGAAATAGTTTGTTTTGACACAGGCTTGCCCTGTGAACTCAAAGCAAAAGAAACAAGTAACTGCTGAGACTGCCTAAAATCTTTAGTCCTGCTCAAATAATAGCATAATTGCCTGTGTACATCTAAAGTGTGCAAAATCTTTTCCCCTTTATTTTGAGGATCTGCAAAAACGTAGGCAAATGAATAGTTTGGTTTAAAGCCACACTAGAAACCACCTTAGGCATAAAGAAGGATTAATGCGTAATGATACCCTGTCCTTATGGAAAATCAAAAGGGCTCTACTGCCATAAGGGCCTGCAACTCAGACACCCTTCTTGCAGGAGTAATAGCCAACAGAAAAGCAGTCTTCCATGACAAATATTTCAATTCAACAGTAGCTGCAGGCTCAAAGGTTGTAGAGTAAGTTTTCCAACACAAAATTGAGATCCCAAGCAGGAGTAGGAGCTCGTGGGGGTCTTATATTCTTTGCCCTCTAAGAAACTGCTTGAACAAAGGATCACGAAAACAAAGGTGGGTCACAATCATAGTGAGCTGAAATTGCTGCAGCATGAATCTTTATGGAAGAGAAGGACAAACCTTTGTCCAATAATTCAGTAAGATATTGAAGAGCCACACTCAAATTAGGCTCTGAAATCTCCAAATTCTTTGCTGTACTCCAAAATAAAAATCTCTTCCATTTTCTGCGTACACTCTCCTAGTACTAGGCCTTCTAGCTTCCATAATCACATTTAAAACTTGTTGAGGAAGCTGAGACCTACCGTGCTTCAACACAGAATATGCCAAGCTGTGAGATGAAGAGATTGCAGCTTGACATTGAGCAGATGACGTCCTTCTGAGATAACAGATGAGGAATCAGAGGTAAAGGCCATGGAGGCTTCTTTACAAGACTCCTTAGAAGTGGGTACCAGTGTTGCGAGGCCAATCTGGAGCTATCAAAATCATCCTTGGCCTGTCTTGTCTGACCTTTAGTAATACCTTTGGAAGAAGAGGTAGAGGTGGAAAGGCATAGACATGAAGGTTTTTCCAACTGAAAGACAGAGCATCCACTTTCCAAGCTGTGTGATGAAACCCCTTTGTGCAATACTTTGGCAGCTGGTGGTTTAGTGGAGAAGCGAACAGATCTATGTCTGGAGTTCCCCATGACACTGTCAATTTCTGAAATACATGAAGATCCAGTTTCCACTCGTGGGGATCCATGATTTGTCTGTAATACATCTGCTAGGGAGTTCTGTGCTCCTGGCAGAAACCTTGCCTGAAGAGTCAGTTGCAGGCTTAGCATGATCTCCCATAAAATCATTGCTTGCCTGCATAGAGGATAAGAATGTGTTCCCCTTGCTTGTTGATGTACCACATGACAGTTGTGTTGTCTGTCAGAATCAACACCTGCCCTGGAAAAGTAACTCCTTGAGCATGCATCAATGCAAACTGGACTGCTAACATCTCCTTCATGTTGATATGTAGATGCTGTAGTCTGGCAGGCCACTTGTCTTGTATCCACTTTCCATTTAGATGAGCTCCCCAAGCAGTGTCGAGGCATCTGTCGTTAAAATCTGACTCGCCTCTGGCGGGTCACAGAGAATCCCTTGTTTAGGTGACATTCCTGAGCCCACCACAAGAATTCCTTTTGAAGGCAAGGTATTATTTGAATGACAGTGTCCAAATCTTGGCAGTGCTGTGTCCATACATTTTGAGATACCATTGCAGCTTCCTCATATGCAGTTTGGCATTGGGAAGCACCAGAATACAAGATGCCATGAACCCTAATGCTTGAAGGACTGTCCTTGCAGTCAGCGCGGACTGATGAGATAGTTGATGGAAGTAAAGTGACAGACTCTTTTGTTTGTCGGGGTTAAAAGGCCATCTGGGCTGCTGTATTCAGTCTCACACCCAGAAAGCACATGTCTTGAGAGGGTACTAGACTGGACTTTATTTCGTTCACAGAATACCCTAGGCATCTTAGCACTGCTATGACATATTCCAGATGCTGTAGAAGGTGTTCCTTTTCTTGAGCCAGAATCAGGCAGTCGTCCAAGTAAGGATAGATTTGAATGCCTTGAAGCCTGAAGTAAGCTATCACTGGAGCCAGAACCTTTGTGAGATACTCTGGGCAGTAGATAAGCCAAGGGCAATGCAGAGAACTGATAATGAAAATCTCCAGTTGAAACCGCAGATACTTTCTGCAACTTAGCCTTATAGGCACATGAAGGTAAGCTTCCTTGAGATCAAAGTTACCATCCAGTGATCCTTGCCCAGCAGAGGTAACAGTTGCTGTAACGTCAACATCTTGAACTTGGGAATGTCCAGATAAGTGTTGAGGAGAGATAAATCCAAAATTGGTCTCCACGTGTTCCCCTTCTTTGGTACTAGGAACAGGCGAGAATAAAATCGAAGCCCCTTTCTGATACAGGGACTGGCTGAATGGCCCCTATCTGGAGTAATTGAGAAACTTGCTTGTGAGCCTCTTTTCTTTGTGTAGGAGGAACATCTGGCATGCCTTTGAAAGGGGCATTGTGTGGAAATAAAATCTGTAACCGTGATGAATGATATCCAGCACCCATCTGTCTTGAGTGATTAAATCCCAATTTTCTTTGAAAGAGATAATCTTCCTCCCAAAGGAGCTGCCAGGCGAGAGTCCACTGGCAGCTGAAAAGGCAGGTCATTGGTTCTGCTACGAAGGACTGACCCCTGCCCTCACCAGAAGTCTGAGCAGGTGAACTGTCTGATCTGAGGCCTAAGCAGAACCTTGAGCCTGCCCTACCACGTCTAGACCTACCCCTAGACTGGGAACCATAAGCAGGATATGTCCACCCTTAGCAGGCCAATTTCTACTAAACTTGGAGGCTGCACCTGCAAAAATCTTTAACAGTCTGCATAGACTTAGCTTTGTCCTCCATTTTCTTTAAAACTGCTTCCACAGGCGGTCCAAACAACACATCAGACTGTAAAGGAGCATCAAAATCCTGGTCTTAACATGCTCAGCTAAATTCTGATCCTGCAACCAGGCATGTCTACGAAGAACAGAACTGGTAGCAGCCACCCTCGAGGAGGCCTGAACAGCATCAAAACCACACTGCAAGGGGATGGGCAGATGGGTAGCAGACTGCAACAGTGAATACACTCGAACATCTACATTTATGGTAAGTGTACACAACTGTACTATGTTCTTCGTGTTTCACTGTTGCAGTCATTACATTTGGGTAGAATCCCAAAGCTATGGATGGGAGGATGGAACTAAATAGCATTAGGAGCGGCTATAATGCCCTGCAGAACTGCAGTGGCAAAGCCTGCCCTGGATTTAGGGAAAAGAGGGAAGAGATGCAAATGATCATGCTTTGTGAAGGTATGAACAGAGCTCCAAGTAGCAGCTTCTAGAATGTCTTTGTTTGGAACTCCTCTGAGAAAGGCTGCTGAGGTAGAGGCAGCCCTGGTGGAATGTGACCGGATTCCCTTGGGCACAGGTTTACCATGATGCAAGTAGCAGAAACGAATGCAGTGGCTTATCCACTTAGAAATAGTCTGCTTTGATATAACCTTCCCCTCTGATCCTGCAGCAAATGCCACCAGTAGTTGCTCAGACTTTCTAAGAGATTTGGTCCTGTTTATCTATAATCTTAGTTGTCTGTGTACGTCCAATGAATGCAGAATCTGCTCCTCCTTGTTCTGCGGATTTGGGTAAAATGTTGGCAGGTGAAAAGTTTGGTTAAGAGCCACATTGGATACCACCTTAGGCATAAAGGAAGGAGGGCCACCCTGTTGTGTAAAATGTAATAAAAGGCTCCGCAGCCATGAGGGCCTGTAGTTCTGAAACCCTTCTTGCTGAAGTGATTGCCAAAAGAAAGCTGTTTTCCAAGATAAAAACTTTATATCCGCAGTAGCTGCTGGTTCAAACGGAGGCAGGGTGAGTTTTTCCAGCACAAAATTGAGGTCCCATGC
>NC_056744.1:1699765113-1699987613 GCF_019279795.1 Protopterus annectens | reverse complement strand
CTATAAGCACTTACACAAGTCCATGGATCGTGCTATCCCAAACAGAACCAATACACTATCCTCCAAAAAAAGGAAGCCAACCTGGTGTCCCCTGCCACAAACAAACAGTACAACAGAAGGAAGAAACTGTTGCAAAAGAGAGTAAAATCCCATGAGTGGAGGAGCTCCCTGATCAGCCTCAGTAAGAAGCTGAGATCCCTTATAAGATCTTCCAAAGCTAGCTACAGAAACAAATCACCACTAAATCCAAGGACAACCACAAAGCATTCTATAGCTATGTCAAGAATCTAGATGGCAACACCCAGATCTGCTCTGAGTTACAGCACAAAGGCATGAAAATTACATAACCAACTGATATTGCCAACATCCTGGCAGATCGGTTCAGAGCTAACTTTACCCCCCTCTCACCACCAAAGGGCCCATATCTATACAGGAAGAATGCAAAGTCCCTGTAATCACAATTATGCAGGTAAAAGCTGCACTCTCTAAAGCCAAAAACACAGCATCCATGGGACCGGACAACAACCCAGGCTGCATTTTACATGAAATTCAGAGCAAACGGGCTCACCACTTAAGCACCATGTTCAATAATAGCCTTGCATCAGGCTTTGTGGTCTCTGAATGGTGCACAGCAACAGTTATCCCACTCCACAAAGGGTAGCTACCACTGATCCCGGGAACTATCGACCTATTAGCCTGATGAGCCTGGTCTGCAAGGCCATGGAACGCATCATCATGGAACTCATAAACAAAGACATTGGTAACCTCCAAACTCTGGATCCCACCCAGTTTGGGTTTGTGAAAGGCAGATCATGCCTCCTCAACCTGATTGACTTCTTTGAGGCAGTCACCAAAGCCGTGGATGACGGTAAGGTGGTTCACACAGCCTATCATGACCTTGCCGAGGCTTTCAACACCATCCCCCTTTCTGGAATTATAGCTAAACTTACTAAACTAGGTATAAATCCCTACATCACAAGATGGGTTGCCAGCTGGCTCACTGACAGAACCCACACTGTAAAAGTTACAGACTCCAAATCTGACCTCAAAGTAGTGACAAGTGGAGTACCACAGGGTTCCACCCTGGGACCTCTCCTGTTTGGTATCTACTTCTCTGAAGTACAGGCTAATACAGAAGCCCTCTGGCTAATAAAGTTCACAGATGACTGCAAACTAGGAGCCATAGTCAAGTCCTCAAATGATGTGGACATCCTACAGAAAGGCCTCAGTGAGACAGATGCCTGGTGTCAGAGCCATGACCTCAGGCTCAGTGCCAAAAAGTGCAGTGTCATCCCCTTTGGTAAAAACTCTGTACCCATGAACTACCACATAGGCAGCAAACTACTTAACACCGAATGCGTGATATGAGACCTTGGGATTTAGGTGGACAGTAGTCTCTCCTTTGATAGTCACATTGCCACAGTAGTCAGGAAGTCCTTCTATGTGGCACACCTCATCATAAAAGGGTTCTCATCCAGGAAAAAAGAGGTCATTGTTCCCCTCTACTCGTCACTCATTAGACCCATTATAGAGTACAATGCCCCTTTTGGAATGTACCTCACAAGACATCTGCAGCAGCTGGAAAGGCCACAGAATTACCTCACAAAGAGGATTACTGGCCTCAAACAAATGCCCTACACTGACCGCCTCAAAAAACTCCAGCTTTACTCCATATTGCCTAATCTGAGGTGATCTCTGCCTAACATATAAAGCTATGTCAAACCCAGAGCTGTTGGACATGCTACACCTAAAGAAATCCCAATCCCTCCGAGCTACACACTTTAGGGACCTAAACCATGTCACCACAATAAACAGGAGATGCTGGAGGGATAGATTCCTGTCCCAGAGACTTCCTATACTCTGGAACAAGCTACCCATCTATGTCAAGCAAAGTTCTTCATTAGCACTCTTCAAGAAAAATCTTGATGAGTGGATGGGAAATACACCCCAGGGATCACTTCTGTGTCTCTGCTGGACAGTGGCACAGGAAAATAACTTTCTTGGGTGGCGTAAGCTATAGAACCTTGCTGGCTAGGCTTACGTAGGCCCTTGGGCCGATAGCCTAGTACCTACCTATGAACCTATGAACCTATATATATATATATATATATATATATATATATATATATATATATATATATATATATATATATATAATGTGTGTGTGTGTATATATATATATATATATATATATATATATATATATATATTTAGTTAATTTATTTATTTTTTTGTTTTGGGTAGGATTAAGTTAAAGAGGGAGTGCCTGGCAGAGATTCAGAATATTAGAAGCAAGCATAAGCTTAGAAGAATTGTGGAGTAGGATGGGAAAAGTTAGGGGTGTAGAAATATATAAGTTTGTTAGTTTGATATGGCAGTGGTTAGTGGATGAAATTCATGGTCTCGGTATCTCCAGATGTAGAAAGGAAAGGCCATAGAGCAGTGATGGTAAAGCTATGACACACTTGTCAAAGATGACACATGCCACAACGTTTTGGGTGACATGTTAGCGATCACCAACACCTGAGTTACCAAAGACACTGCTTTTGCATTCGTTGCTAATGTGAAGTGCAATGAATTATTTTGTGCCAGGTGCTTTAGACACGCCAAAACCAGAAGGTTCACTATCACTGCCCTAGAGAGTGAATGAAATTCACGTAATAGGAAAGAGCAGGGGCAGGTCTGATTACAAAGAAAATGTTTCTTTAATGTCTGTTTGATGTTGTTTAAACACTCAGTGGTAGTAATGTCTGTTGGCAGAGAGTTCCAGTGCTTGGCGATAGCATGAGAGTATAGGCAATGTCCTACTCTTTGGTTTGGAATGTAGACTGTTAGAAGCTGTTTGTTTTCAGAGCAGTGGGGTAAGGATGCAGGGATTTAGGAAGGATTTAAGGGCTAGGCAATTATCAAGTATATATATATATATATATATATATATATATATATATATATATATATATATATATATATAATTTTATGTGCAGAAAACAGCTGAACTAGGTTTAGGTGATGTGTGAGTTTGAGCCAGTTTAGTTCTTTCAGAGCTAAGCAGTGATGGGAAAGGTAGGAGTAGCCTGTGGCAAATTTGGCAATTTTATAGTAGCAGGATTGGAGTTTGTTTTTAAGAGAAGATTGTAAATTGGTGTATAAGGTGGTTGCATATAAGAGAGGAGGAAGTGAATAGGTGTTGGCAAGAGTTTTTCTGGTGGAGTTATCTAAGTAAGTTTTTTGTCTATAGAGTGTTCCTAGTTTGATGTGTGTTTTTTTAATGCTATTGCAGATGTGGTATTTGAAAGTTAGTTTGTTGTCTATGGTAATGCCTAGTAACTTAGTTGTGGGAAGTGTTTCAATTTCTGTGTTATCCTGAGAGAATATTTTAAAGTCATATGAGATTTGTTTTGCTGAAAAAGGCAAGGGTTTTGTATTTTTAGGATTTAGGAGTAGCTGGGCTTCTCTCAGCCATGTCTCTGTTGAGGTGAAGGTGGTTTGTGTGAGTTGCTGGAGATGTTGTATGTTATTAGAAGAGGAAATTAAGGTAGTGTCATCTGAGTATTGGACAATGGAGCCAATGGGTGATAAGGTGTGGAGGTTTTTGGTGAAAACATTGAAGAGTAATGGTCCAAGCATGGACCCTTGTGGTAACCCAGTTGTGTTGGTTTGATACTGGGATAATTGATTTTGCCATTTAGTGCATTGTTGGCAGTTGGATAGGTAGCTTGCAAACCATTGGATGGATGTTGGGGTGCAGCCTACAATAGATAGCTGACCAAGAAGTTTATTGTGGGATACTGTGTCAAATGCCTTTGATAAGTCTGGTAGTAATGCAGAAGAGATATTATCAGAGTCAATGGATTTGGATATGGTATCCATGAAGGAGATTAGGGCAGTGGTGGTGCCGTGTGATGGGTGAAAACCATGTTGGGTAGGGGTAATTAGTTTGAATTGGATGAGATGGTGAAGCAGTTAGCTATGTATTAATTTTTCCTGGAGTTTGGAAAGAGGAGAGAGGATGGAGATTGGTTGGCAATTGGATAGTTCATTGGAGTTGCCACCTTTATGTAAAGAATTGATGATAGATTTTTTTCCAGAGGCTAGGGACATTGGACTCTGCTATGGAGGATTTATAAGGATGGTAACAGGATATGCTATGGCATCTGTAGCAAGTTTTAAGTATTCGGGGGTGAGGGTTGTCAGAGGAGAGGGAGCATGGTTTTATTTTTTTAAGTAGTTTTTAAATGAGAGAGATAGGGACAGGTTTAAGAGAAAAGCGGATAGAAGATGTACTGCTATTTTGTTGAGGAGGTGAAAGGTCCTTTTTGTTTGCGCAGGATTCATGATATAAGGGTGGAAGGTGGTCAAAGATGGAGCTTGAGGTAGTTGCAGTAGTGGGATTTGGTAACAGTTTGCTTACGCTGTCTATAAAATGAGGTTGGCAGATTCTGAGGGAGTTTTATCAGGGTATGGTGTTGGAGTTTGTTTAGAGCCTGGGGAAAGGGGTTCAGAGATGTATTTCCAAAATTGTTTTGGATTGTTTTTATGGGTTGCCATTTGGTTAGAAAAGTGATTCTTTCTGTCTTGGTTCACAAGCTTTTTTGCTTTGTTACATAATTGCTTGTATTTGATTAGGCTAGCATCAGGTTTATTATTATGCCATTCATTCTAGGCTTTATCTTTATCTTGTAAATGTTGTTTGATGTTTTTTGTTAGCCAGGGTGCATGGTTAGCTTTTATTCATTTGGTGCAGAGGGGGGCTAGGCTGTTGAGAGTACTTAGAAATACACTGTTAAAACTATTCAAGGGCATCAACTAGTGGTAGTGTCTTAAGTGAATTCCAGTTTGTATGTTTTAGGGCGTCATTAAGCCTTTGTTGGTCAAAGTTCCTGATGTTTTTGATGGTTTTTGTATGTGTGGGTTCTTGTAATTTGTGGTATGGATCTACATATGAATACGAGTAGGTGGTCACTAAGAGTATTTAGTAGAGTGTAGGGTTTAAAGTGTTTGTCGGGATTAAAAACTAGTATCCAATCAAGAGTTGTATCTAGGGTATTGCTGTTATGCATATGGGTGGCATTGGTAATGAGTTGAGTATAGCCACAGAGGTTTATGTTGTTAGTAGAGTAGTCAATCATCAGGTCTTGCCAGTTGATGTTGATGTCTCCCATAATTATTATTTCATTACTGATATTGTCAGATATCCAGGAGAGGATATCTTCCAGAGTTTGGATGTTTTGCCCAGGGGGTATATATAACCCAACAATGCATATTTGTTTTGATTTGTAATTTGTAGGGTTCCAATTAGAGTTTTGGCATTGATGAAAGTTGGTGTGTCTTTAGGGAAGAGAGAGCTTGTGATGGTGTTTGGATAGATTAAGGCTTTCCCTCCACCTTTTTTGTTGGTTTTGACTTTTCTAAGTATGTTATAGCTGGGGTGTTATTTCGGTATTATGTATATGGGGTTTTAGCCAAGTTTCATTGATTACAAGAATATCTGGGGTGTATTGATGTAAGCAGGCATGGAATTCTGTGGTTTTATTACAGCTACTATGTGTGCTTAGAGATGCTACAAGAATATTTTTAAGGTTTTGGGTTTTGAGATGAGGAAGCGGTAGATGGGGGTCCTTAGTTCATAGGTTCATAGGTTCTTAGGTGTCTACTAGGCTAATGGTCCTGGAGCCTTTACTAGCCTAGCTCATAGGATTACCCTGGCATCATGCCACTTGACCTTAGCTTCCAGTGGCTCTGTCAAGTAGAGCCACTGGAGTTATTCCCGGGGTGAATTTTCCATTTCCCATCCACTCATCAAGATTTCTCTTGAAGAAGATCAGTGAGGTGCTCTGTTTGACATGTATGGGAAGTCTATTCCATGGCATGAACAACAGTCTCTGGGTTATGAACCTGTCCATTTAGCACGTTCTGTTGATTGGGATGGATGTCCCCACACAGGGATAAAATGTATTGCTTAGAGAGGTAATGTCAGAGGTATTGGGTGGGTTTGCTTTTGCTGACTATTATGTACCAGTTGGGTTTAGTAGTTTTGCTGTCAGGAAGGAGTAATGTGATGTTGAATTAGGCTGGCTGATATGTCACTAAAGCTATCTATGGGCCTGTCATGATTTAGAGCAAGAGTAGAGTGCTTAAATGTTGGTGGGGTTGGGGAATATTTCAGGGAGGTGATATAGATAGGGAGACTGATATGTAATGTTAGAAGCAGGTTAAAATAGGGTAAGAGGGAACATTTTTAGTGACACAATTTAATGTGCACAGTAGGAGTCAGTTTGTAAAGCTTTTGAGGTGGATTGAGTGTAGTAATGTGCGGGGTTGTGGATTTAATTGGATAATGGTTGGAATAGATGTAATTGGATAAAAGGCTTTAGGGGGTGGAGTTATATAAGATGAATTCATAACACCAAACAGTCTTCAACATGGTCTATGAACTGATGCAGCTAGGAAGAATCGTCAAAGTGTCAAAAATTTTAGCAAGCCCTAAGGACAATAAAGAACACCAAAATCAATATTTGGTGGAGGTATAAAGCTAGGAAAATTAGCAGTGGTTGGGAATGGGGGGTAGGGTATGGGAGCAGAGTGAGCCCAAGAGTAGCAAGGGCAAATGGTGTGGGATGAGCCAGTCATGAAGGTGAGAACTTCAGGCAATAAAAAACAATCTGTTTGTTTGTTGAAAGAAAAAAAATTGTACTGAAAGAGTGCAGTCTAGCTAATCTGATTAGTTTCTTTAACAATGTCCTATTCTGGTTCCAGTAAGAACCTTTTTATTATAGTTTCTGGGGATGTACACTCATAGATAAAGAAGGCTATGCAGTGGAGACTTTGGTCTCATTATGCTGTTCTTTATTTGCACAGCTTTTCAACTATAAAATAAAGCCTAATGTTTACTTATTCAGGGTAAAGCTAACTATTGGCAGGTGGAGCAGAAGAGGACAAAAATTAAATAAAGGGCAAAAAGCATCTTTTCTGCTAGTGTTATTGTACTAGGTTTTGGGAGTTTTGTAAATTACTTGCATTATGAGAGGGGGGTGGCAACAGCCCAATTGCTGATTTAGGCAGTGTGTTCTCCAATGAGCTGGGAAAAATAGCAGAAATACATACAATTAGCTTTAATGAGGAATCCTTCTGTCTGTTTGTGACCCATAGGACTTTTCTTAGTAGCTGGTCTATAGCTTTGAGTAATATGGGATATTATGTAGAGAATGCAACTTAGCTGTTGGGATGGGTGTTTCTGAAACAAACAGAGGGAGAAGGCAAAAGGTGATAAAAGACTAGACCAGAACCTTTCAGTGAGTCATTAGATCAAATGACATAGGGTATATAATCAAGAAATACTTGCTGTCTGAGGCAGTAGGGGACTATCTAGTTTGTGTATAATCACTACACAGTACATTAAGTCTACAGAAGCAGTTATTAAGTAGCACAACTTGTGACAATTTCTAGTGCAACATCAAAGCCTTTGAGTCAGTAATGTGCTAGGCAGATAATGACCTAAGCATGTACAACCTTTACATATAATGATCAAAGCATAAGACACACTTTATGGATAATGAGCTAGGAATATAAGCACACTTTACAACACAGTATCGCTCACTATACAGTTAGGTAAATAAGGTGTCCCGTATCACATCCGGGCCAATTATGCAGTACATTGTGAGGATATAGACAGAAGTAAGATGTATTAGAAAAGATCAATGGTCGCTAGCTTCATTGCAGACAATAGTCAGTTCATCAACAGTAACAAAATGCAATAAAAAAACAAGATTTCCCTTTCATTTGTTTTTAGATTATTTTAGTTTTAGTGATAGACATACACAGTTGTAATTATGATGGACTTACTGGAGAGCCAAACCACGCTGGTAAATCGAGCAGCAGGAACTGGTGGTTTGAAAATTGTGTCTAATCCAAATACCATATCTTACCTCCGGTCAGTGACAAGGGGAGGGTGGATAACCTGATTTGATAGTAGTATGAGACTTGGATGAGAGGCAATCATGAAGGTGAGTTCTTTAGGCAGTAAAAACAATCTGTTTATTTGTAGAAAGAAAAAAGTGCAATCTATCTAATCAGATTAGTTTCTTTAACTATGTCCTGCTCTTGTTCCAATAGGAACCTTTTAAGCATAGTCTCTGGGGATGTATGCTTGTAGGTAAGGAAGGTTATGCAGTGGAGACTATGGTCTCATTAAGCTGTTCTTTATTTGCACAGCTCTTTAACTGTAAAACAGTGTCTAAACTATGTTAGTGTCTAATTGTATATTTCCAAGATTATGTGTTAACATTTGTATTATGCCTATTGTAGATTTTCTCCTCTGGCCTCAACTGAAAAAGGGATTTTTTCTCATTCAGACTTTCCCTGTAACTAAGTGTCAAATAAATAAATTGCAATCAACATGAAACAGATTTTCAAAAAAGTAATTGTAATGAAAAAAAGTATTTTCCAGAACAATGGGCTAAGGCTAAATAAACATACACAAATATAAAAAGCTTGCTTTAGTTATTTGTTAATTAATTTTGTTTGTTTTGCTGAATAAATTTGTCTAATGCAAACATAGTTTCACTGTAATCCAAGCAAGAGTTGCTTTGATATATATATATATATATATATATATATATATATATATATATATATATATATATATATATATATATATATGTGTGTGTGTGTGTGTGTGTTCAATTTTACAGAATAGCATTTGGCCAGAAATCTATGCATTATAGTGAATGCAAACATACAAATAACACAATTATCACAGTAATGAGGACAGTTTAATGTCACTTATCTAAATATACTATACTAGTAATCTGTAACAAGATTACACTCACTTAACATACTACAAATAGACTATTGTTTGACAAGTTAAAATCAAGAATAACATTGTGCCATAATCCCTATAGCAAATAAAGAGATCATTTAACTTAAAAGACGAACCATTATAATTTGACAAAAAATATGGCATATATGTGAAGGATCATTTATATTTGAAAGTTTCTACTGACCTATGGCAGTGAGAAAATGTTATCACTCAACCATTCATTTTCAGCCAGTCACTTTGCTTTTTACCTTCATAAAAAGTAACATACGTTGTTGATATACTATCCTACAAAATGACAGTAAAAAAAAAATTTAAACAATACCAAACTGAATTAGTGTTTAATTATGTTATAGTGGTATATCAACTCACAGTAAATAGAATGTCTGTTGTAATTTAATAATATATTAGTTATACAATACATCAAAATCATAATGCACAGTGACAGTGCTTCTGAAAATATGAAATTTGTAATATGCATCTATTAATGTGAATCCCTTGAGCTAATCATGATCCTTGCTGCACAGATGTTCGTATAATTCCCAGAGAGATGCAATCTGATATAAATATCCATGCTTTTGGAGCCAAGAGATATGAACAGACAGCAATGTACTTATTACACTGAATGAAGGAGACTGCTTTAAAGGTAATGTTCTTTAAATGCTGCAATATAAATGTAAATGTTGAAGGATGCATGACTTGCTGACTTTATGGTTTAATAATTATTTGCTTAATGCTGTTGTGTCTTTCGGCTTTTCCCAGTTAGGGGTTGCCACAGCAGAACTCCGGTCTGCTAATGATTGGCAGTAGATTTTTACGTACCGAGTCACCAGCCCTGATGCACAACCTTCAATGAAGGTACGCCCATTCACGCATGTCTCCACACAGAAGACGCTTTAGCTGAGAATCGAACAGGAAAACGTCTTACTGTGAGGCAACAACGCTACCGTAGCACCACCACCACAGTTAATAATTATTTGCTTAATGTGCTCCAGATATATTATTTCCATTGAGTAAGACAGAAACAGAACTGATGAGTTTTTGAATATAAGCATTTTTAAAATTCTAATTCTATAAGTATGTTGATTTTAAGTTCACGTAATTATTTGCTCTTTCTAGATCATATGCAATATTTCAGTCAGTTAAGACAAAAACAGAAATAAAGTGTTTTGAATATAAACTGTGCAAGAGACTTCCACTTTGAACAAAATGAATACAGTGAGGATCAGAACCTCAAACAGCATTTGCCAAAAAAAAGATCAAAAAACATTTTGTAAATATTTTTCCAATAGCAAGCCCTCTGCACCTGTAAATGTGGGGGGGGGCAAGCTCTCACAACCCTAGAAGTTATATATACCAACTCCAGGGTTGCACTGACTTAAACAAAGGTGAAATTCCCTCAGAAAGGGCATCACTACTGGCAAAACTCACTGACAGTGATTTCCTATAGATGAATTCCTCTTGTCAGTTGACTGAACATTGGGCAACTAAAGCCTGAGAGTTCAGTCTTCATCCACCTGTGGGGTAATGGTGATAGAGTCCTACAGTCATACAGCAAGAAAGGAATATCAGAAAAGTGATATGTTGAGCATTATTCTAACAGGATTTATCTCAGAATGTTTTCTTGTTTTGCTTGTTTGTCATTCTTGTCTTTGTAACATGAGATTTCATAACTGTATTAAAAAGGTCTAGAAATCAAATCTTTAATAGGATATATTATGAGAGACATGTTAAAACTAACAATTCAGCACCAAGCTGTTCAGACATTTACAGAAATATAAAGAAAACAATTCAGATGCATTTTTGCCAAAGTAACAGCTAACAATTATTAGAGTTAAAATGTTACAGCATTTTTTTCAATAGCTGAATAATTCTATGTAACATTTCTCCGTAAAAAAATGCAGGAAGATAAAACTACATTATGCGATCACCAGAAAAGTAATCTTCACAGGAAGATACATACATGCCATAAGAAAAGCAGTGTTTCTTCTCATAATTATCAAAAGTATCACCTCTCATTATGATACTTTGAAAGAGATAATTCAAGTATATCTTCTCACACTTTACATTATATTTATATAACACATTGGTCACTTTATGTAATTTTACTTTTTAAATAGAATTCAGACAAATGTCATGTAACACTCTCAAAGATAATAAAATAAATTGTATGGGCAAGTTACAAGCTTGTCTATAACCAGTTTTTCAACAGATCTAAAAATGATTAATTTGTCATGTCTTAGCATAAATTGGAATTTATTTTGAAATCATATTATTTTCATGAAACAATTACTAAAAAGTTATTTTTTACAAATTGTGTTTATCCATCTGAGTTACTGAGTGGAATGCTTTTGAGAAAACGACATTGACTTATCAATAGAATGAGTGTATAATAATGTTGACTGATTTTCATTCTTAATGTATGAATATGTATTTGTAAATATTGATTTTGGTGTTCTTTATTGTCCTTAGAGCTTGCTAAATTTTTTGGCACTTTGACGATTCTTCCTAGCTGCATCAGTTCATAGACCATGTTGAAGACTATTTGGTGTTATGGATTCATCTTATATAAAAATGGAAATATTAGAACAATGTTTTGAAAATATCAATGGCTCTTGCTCAAGAACCCCACGTCGATTTGCTGAACAGACTGCACTTTATATCACATTGATATTAGGTGATGCTCTCTGCATCAGTGGAAACTTAATGGTTATCATCTCAATTTCTTACTTTAAACAGCTCCATTCTCCTACGCATTTCCTGGTACTGTCATTAGCCTTTGCTGACTTTCTAATTGGTGTTTTAGTACTCCCATTTAGTATCATTAGAGCAGTTGAATCCTGCTGGTATTTTGGAGACACATTTTGCTTGTTTCACAGTTCTGTGGATGCAGCATGCTCTTTGTCATCTATTTTTCATCTTTGTTTTATTTCCATAGAACGTTACTTTGCAGTTAGTAACCCTTTGACTTACCACTTAAAATTCACTACTTCAGTTTTAAACTTGCTAATATGTTTAGGTTGGCTCCTACCTATTACTTATGCATTGGCAATGCCATACTCAAACACCTATGCTGATGAGCTTCAAGATTTTATGGCAGTTCTTCCATGCAAAGGAAGTTGTCAGATGCAGTTTAATAACTTATGGGCTGTAATAAACTTGCTGATTTATTTAATTCCATTTTCTTTAATGATAGGGATGTACACAAACGTTTTTATCATTGCAAGAAGGCAAGCTAGATTGATAGAGAGTATAGCAGGAAAAACAGCCACAGTGAAAGAATACAGCAGCGAAGTAGCAAAAAGAGAGAGAAAGGCTGCAAAAACATTAGGTATAGCAGTTGGTGCATTTACAATATGTTGGATGCCACTTATGCTAGATGTGACGGTGGATACTATTTTTAATGTTACAACACCACTGACTGTATATCAAACCTTTTTCTGGATTGCTTATTTCAACTCATCTTTGAATCCATTAATCTATGCTTTCTTTTTTCCCTGGTTTCGTGAAACGGTCAAACTTATTGTTACCTGCAAGATAATAAGATTTGATTACTCAGACAGAAATCTGTTTAATGAATAATTTGCTGTCTTGTTCTAAAATTGCTTCTTGTAATAAGATAATGTTGTTCTTCACATCAGTACATGCTTCAGTAGACTGAATGTCTTATTGAGATTTCAAGCATCCATTTTCTTTAATGGGGTGATTAGATGTATTAAAGTAGCTATAATATATAATTTTGAGAAAATGTATAATAGAGTCACTTTATTCATTACTTATAAATACTAAGAGTATTTGAATGTTTTGTACCTTATGAATTTTAAATATGCTTCCCATAGTGCTTTTTGTGGACTTTGCACTGGGAAGAGTAACAGTAGAATGAAGTATTATTATGACAGTTTACTATGAGGTACTTCACCCATCCTGTCTCCAATGTATGTTGCTTCATCGACAGTACTTTGAAACAATAAATTGCATTTGCTAATCATTAACATTATGCAAGCAATGTACTTTAACAACATATCATTTTACTGGGATTACTGCAGCTAAGAAATTTGCTTTTTGTTCTCATATCAGGAATTTGGGCTGTGGACAGCACTTTATAAATATTTTTTATTTCATCTTATTAATCGACTTATTTATCATATATATATATATTACTGCATTCCAGATTATATTTTTTAATCCATTTAATTGCTGTGTCCAGTGAAATTTATGTGGTAATATTCTCAGGCAAAACTTGAGTGATAAATATGTTGCTTATCAGAACACAAGCCAATGTAAATTTCATTTCTTAAAAATGTATATACTGTCCAACTACAAGCTATAAATGTCTTCATTTTCTAGTATCATACACATTCAAGAAAAACTAAAAAGGAAACACCAGTACCGGAGTAGAGAGAGGACAATTTATTGCCTAAGAAAAGCAAGAAACACATTGCTCCCTTATGATTTTCATTTAACTCACAACCCTTTTCTAAGTATTTTTCACATGACTGTAAAAATAAGGACATTAAAGGATTACTATGCAAACAAGATGGAGCACCTGAGATGTGATATATTGAATATGCAAACCAAAAAGCAACACCCAGCAAAAATGTAGAAGGTGAGTAGGGACATTTGGAGGAAATAAATGACCATTTTTTAATAATATAGCACACATCCAAGCATATACAATGCAAACAAATGTTAACAATGTGTGCAAAATATTTAAACTGGTTTACTGAGGTAAATAAATGTAAACAAGTAATAAATCATCCAGTTTATATGGACTTTGTCTGACTTAAAAGTATAAACAGGAAAAATTATATTGAGCATATCTTGTTAGGTATCAGCAGCAAAAATCATAATTATTAAAAAAAAGTTTTCTTTAATACAGTATTCCACTAATGACATAAAATACATGTTTATTATTTATTTATTTATTTCTAATTTATCTATTGACATTTGATTATTAGGAAAGTCTGACAGGGTAGGTGTCTATTTTCAGAGGAGGCCCGGGGAGAAAAGCTGCAAAGTATTACAAAAACATTTTAAGAACAATAATTTTACAATCTTCAAAGATAATACAAAACAATTACAGTTTAAATAATTATACTGAAGTACACATGATGGAAATGCCTTGATTAAGAACAGGTACAAGTTATACGTCAATGATTTAATAGTTATAGAAATGTTAACCAATTTAG
Organism: Protopterus annectens; assembly: GCF_019279795.1. Taxonomy (NCBI): domain Eukaryota; kingdom Metazoa; phylum Chordata; order Ceratodontiformes; family Protopteridae; genus Protopterus; species Protopterus annectens. The sequence goes on along the minus strand of NC_056744.1, from coordinate 1,699,973,609 downwards.
AAAAAGTAAAGGTAAGTTAATATAATGCAAACCGGAATTGCAAAATAAAGAGGGGAAAAAATAGTGTTATGACATATTTAGATAAAGAGTCAGAATAGAAAAATTGACAGAAGTAAGGAAGTGAGCAAGGAAGGCATAGAAGGATGTGTAAGGTATGACTAGGTACTAGATACTTGCTCACATTAAGAGATATAATTTATCTTGAGGTTGACAAGAACAGAGCCAGATACTGGTTAAAAAAGTATTTCAGAATTGTTTTAAAGGACTAGAGAGAGGGTACTGACGAAGAACGGAGTTCTAGGCCTTAGCAACATGGTTTGAGCAAAGAGTATGCCCAGCTCACTTGATAGGTTTGTGGACAGAGAGGAGTTTTTGATCATTGGATCATAATGGTTGAGTGGGAACATAGTTGCATAGAATCATGTTTAGTGCTGGACAAGCAGATGGATTCTGGATAATGTTATAATTGATAAGAAACTGTGTACATGTTAGTTAATGTGGAAGTTCTAACCAATTTAGACTTTTTAGTTCTATACATTGCTAGGTTATGAAAGGAGTATTTGCTGCAAATTTAGGAAGTTGATTACAGTATGGTTCACATTTTGCTTTTTATGATGTCTGGATGTTAGTAAGGATGGGAGTGCCATAAAGTAGTGTGGGGAGGAGGTAAATAGTGACAAGTGTAGTTTTAGTTGCATTGGTAAGAAAGATTTTGGCTATGTAATACATCCCTAGCTTTTGGTGAGTTGTGATGAGAAAGGTGTATCTCAGATGACTAGAGAATAAGCATACTCATGCCAGTGTACAAGAACCAAGGAGACATTCACAACTGTGGGCAGTATAAAGACATTAACCTCCTATCACACTGCATGAAAGTTCTGGAGAGGATGATTGATAAATGGATACACAGAGTAGTGGAATGTAAGATGGGGGATGAGCAGTTTAGATTCAGAGCAAGATGCAGCACAAATGACCTGATGTTTGCAGTGAGACAGATAGTTGAGAAGAAGCTAGAGATGAGGAAGGAGTCCAACTGGACATTCCTAGAGTTGGAGAAAGCATATGACAAGGTCCCAAGAAAGCTTATTTGGGCAGTACTACAGTGATTCAAAGTCCCAGAAACATTGGTAGAATTAGTACAGGCTATGTATACTGACCCAATGACTCAAGTACAAACAGTGTTTGGCCTCACAGAGGGGTTCTCAGTGGGAGTGGGTGTACACCAGGGTTCAGCTCTCAGACCACTGCTGTTCATACTGGTGCTGGACTTCATTAGAAAACAGGTTGGAGGGGAAAGATCAATAAAGTTACTGTATGCAGATAATGTGGTATTAGAGGCAGACTCTGAGTAAGAACTTTAGCAAAGGATAGGGGAATGGAATGCAAAACTGAAGGCACATGGGATGAAACTAAGCACAGATAAGTCAGTGGTAATGGCAGCAAATTGGGGAAATCAGAAGAAACTGAGAAATGACATAGAAGGGAAGATAGAAAGGAAGATAGTGGAACAGGTAAATAGCTTCAAGTATCTGGGAGGGGTTGTTGAGGAGAAGGGAAGTCTGAATGAATAAGTCAAAGGTAGAATCAGGAGGGTTGCAGCCAACACCAAAGGCAGAGGTGTGTCCATATTCATTAAGGATAGCCACACCTCCAGGCTAGCTGCTCAGCATAATGCATCCAAGGATATCCAAGTGCAGCTAACTCTGGGAAAACTGCAATTCAAATTATAGCTTGCTACAGATTCCCCCATCATGCCCCAGGATTCCCACTCCTCTTTTCTTGATATACTGGAAAATATTAGGGATTAAAAAACAAACACTAATAATGGGTGATTTCAACTACCCCTCCATTAACTGGGAAAACTACTCATGTACCAACTCCTTCTCTCAATGTTTTCTGGAATTCATACATTCCAATGCCCTGGATCAACTTATCCACACCCCCACCAAGGGCAACAATATCCTAAACCTAGTCATTACCAACATGAGTGACTGGTGTTCCACACCTGAAGTCAACTCCTCTTTGGTCAGATCCGACCATAAGCTAATCACCCTAGATATCCACATCCCACCCCACCCCCCATTAAGGAAACCATGGTAAACCATTTCTCCAAAGCCAACTTCATGCTTCTTAAGACAGAAGTAGTGAACTTCATGACACCCATGCAGATGGACAATACAGTTACGACTGCTGAATCCTACACAAATGCACTCTATAAGCATTTACACAAGTGCATGGATTGTGCTATCCCAAACAGAACCAAGATGTTATCCTCTAAAAAAAGGAAACCAATCTGGTGGTTCCCTGCCATAAACAAACTCTACAACAGAAGGAAGAAACTGTAGCAAAAGAGAATAAAATGCCATGATTGGAGGAGGTCCCTGGTCAGCCTCAGTAAGAAGCTAAGATCCCTTATAAGATCCTCCAAAGCTAGCTATGAAAACAAAAATCACCACTGATTCTATGTACAGCCACAAAGCATTTTATAGCTATGTCAGGAATCTCAATGGCAACACACAGATCTGCTCTGAGTTACAACTCAATGGCACGAAAATTACAGAACCAACTGATATTGTCAACATCTTGACAGATAGGTTCAGTGCTAACTTTACCCCCCTCTCACCCTCTAAAGGGCTCATATCTATACAGGAAGAATACAGAGTCCCTGTAATCACAACTACGCAGGTGAAAGCTGCACTCTCTAAAGCCAAAAACACAGCATCCATGGGACCAGACAACATCCCAGGCTGCGTTTTACATGAACTTCAGAATGAATTGGCTCCCCACCTAAGCACCATGTTCAGTCATAGCCTCACATCAGGCTTTGTGCCCACTGAATGGTGTACAGCAACAGTTATCCCAATCCACAAAGGGTAGCCACCACTGATCCCGGGAACTATTGCCCAATTAGACTGATGAGCCTGGTCTGTAAGGCCATGGAATTTATCATCATAGAACTCATAATCAAACACATTGGTAACCTCCAAACTCTGCACCCCACACAGTTCAAGATTGTGAAAGGCAGATCATGCCTCCTGAACCTGATCAACTTCTTTGAAGCAGTCAAAAAAGCTGTAGACGAGGGTAAGGTGGTTCACACAGCCTATCTTGCCCTCACCAAGGCTTTTGACACCATCCCCCATTCTGGAATTATAGATAAACTCACTAAACTATGTATAAATACTTACATCACAAGATGGGTTGCCAACTGGCTCACTGACAGAGCCCACACTGTAAACGTTGCAGACTCCAAATCTGACTTCAAACCAGTGATGAGTGGAGTACCATAGGGGGGTCTATATTAGAACATCAAAGTGGTAAAACATTGAATGTTCTAATTATTCATGAAATAGCGAAACTGCAGAACGAATATTTTCCTAGGGAAAACATTCGGTGGGCGCTATTTCCTCGACTGTAGTGTGAAGGTGACGGACCGGAACAGACCGAGGTAAGGTGAGTGTGTGATAGTTAGGGACCTTAGGGATAGAGAGCGGGTAAGGTGAGTGTGCGATAGTTAGGGACCTTAGGGTTAGGGAGCAGGCAAGGTGAGTGTGCGATAGTTAGGGACCTTAGGGTTAGGGAGCGGGTAAGGTGAGTGTGCGATAGTTAGGGACCATAGGGTTAGGGAGTGGGTAAGGTGAGTGTGCATTAGTTAGGGACCTTAGGGTTAGGGAGTGAGTAAGGTGAGTGTGCGTTAGTTAGGGACCTTAGGATTAGGGTTGGGTTAAGGTAAGTGGATAGCTAGTAGTGTATGTATGGTTTAGTGTAGGGTTCTGTAAAGTGTGTATGTGTGGATTATGTATTTTGGTGTGCTTGTGCTGTGTGTGTGTATTCTTGGAACAACAAATTTTTTCCACTCGAAAAAATTCGCTGTTCTGTGCGTTCGAGTATATCACATTTCGAGATTCCAAGGTCGAGCTTATGGTGTTCGATATTTTGGAATTTCAATAATGTGATATAGACCCCCACAGGGTTCAGTCCTGGGACCTCTCCTGTTTGGTATCTACTTCTCTGAATTACAGCTAACACAGAAGGCCTTTGGCTAATGAAGTTTGCAGATGACTGCAAACTAGGAGCCATAGTCGTGTCCCCAAATGATGTGGACTTCCTACAGAAGAGCCTCACTAAGACAGATGCCTGCTGTCAGAGCCATGGCCTCAAGCTCAATGCCAAAAAGTGCATTGTCATCCCCTTTGGTAAAAACTCTGTACGCATGAACTACCACATAAGTGACAGTCTACTTAATGCTGAATGCGTGATAAGAGACCTTGGGACCAGGTGGACAGTAGTCTCTCCTTTGATAATCACATCATCACAGTAGTCAAGAAATCCTTCTATGTGGCACACCTCATTACAAAAGGGTTCTCATCCAGGAAAAAAGAGGTCATTGTTCCCCTCTACTTGACACTCATTAGACCCATTATAAAGTACAATGCCCCTTTTGGAATGCACCTCACAACACATCTACAGCAGCTAGAGAGGCCACAGAATTACCTCACAAAGAGGATTACTGGTCTCAAACAGATGCGCTACACTGACCATCTCAAACAACTCCAGCTTTACTCCATAGCATATCGCCTACTCCAAGGTGATCTCTGCGTAACATATAAAGCTATGTCAAACCCAGAGCTGTTGGACATGCTGCACCTAAAAAAATCCCAATCCCTCCGAGCTACAGGCTCTCGGGACCTAAACCTTGTCACCACAATAAACAGAACATGCTGGAGGGATAGATTCCTGTCCCAGAGACTTCCCATACTCTGGAACAAGCTACCCATCTATGTCAAGCAAAGTTCCTCATTGGCACGTTTCAAGAAAAATCTTGATGAGTGGATGGGAAATAGGAAATACACCCCGGGGATCACTTCTGTGGCTCTGCTCGACAGGGGCACAGGAAAATAACTTTCTTGGGTGGCGTAAGCCAGGCAACATTGTTGGCTAGGCTTACTAAGGCCCTTGCGCCAATAGCTTAGTTCCTGCCTATGAATCTATGAACTGGCATAGAGTCTCAGGTGTAGTCTATGACAGAAGTATGCCAAAGACTCTGAAAAGTAAGGTGTACAAGACAGTGGTGCAACCAGTACTACTGTATGGTACAGAAACCTGGGCAGTAAAGGCAGAGCAGATGAATAAGCTAAAAATGATGGAAATGAAGTGCTTGAGAAGGGTGGTAGGATGCACACTGTGGGACAGACGAAGAAATGAGGGCAAAAGAGCAAAAGCCAAAGTAGCTCCAATTGCAGAAAATATCAAAGAGAGCAGATTACGGTGGTTTGGACACGTGCAGGAAAGCAGAAGACAATCTGGTGAAGAGGATTTGGGACAGACAGGAGGAAGGTAAGAGGAAATGAGGACATCCAGCAAAGAAGTGGATGGATTGTGTGAAAGAAGATCTGTGACAGTCAGGCATGAGTGTTGAAGAAGGCAGGGGTGTAGCACTGAATCGGGAGAGATGGTAACTGTTAACACGATTCCCTGACCCCATGTAGAAAATGGGAAAAGGCTGATGATGATGATGATTTTGATGAGTTTTTTTATGTAATTTTGTAAATGCAGGTTGAATTTAAGATTATCATCCACTATCATCTCTAATAATTTTCTGAGAGATGACTTCAATGGTTGTATTATTAAGAGAGAGAATTAAAAAATGTATCTTTTTCATGAGAGAGGGATTTGACAAAATGTTTTCTTTATTTCTGGGGGGGGGGGGGGGGTTGAATTTTGAATTACAATGCCATATTTCTGCAGCTTTGAAAACTTCCAGAGTAATTTTTCGAATTATGCCAGGTTATGTGATGTGCATATGAGTATGGAGTCATCTGCATGTTTTATTAGGGAAACCTATTGTGTGGATGTGTTTAGGGTGTTAGTGAGAACATGAAAAGGAAGTGACGAAGGATAGAGCCTTGTGGGATGCATGTGGCAACTGGGAGGTATGTAGATAGGGTGGTGTGCCATTTTAATGTCTGATACCTATTGGACAAGAAGCTTTTGAACCACAGAAGGTGATGCAGGCTAAGACAGACCTCATGAGGATATCTGAAGTAGACGTTTGCTGTGACAAGCTATGCTGAAGGATTTAGACAAGTCTAGAAATAATGAGGAGACTAGATTGCTATTATCTCTAGCTTTATTGATAGTTATCTATAAATGTTAGGAGTGCAGTATTAGTACTATGGAAAGGATGGAAGCCATGCAATGTGGGGGATAGGAGTTCTTTCTCCAAGAAATAGTTTAGTAATTATTTTTGAATATATTTTTCAAGTATTTTGGAGAGGGTGGATGAGATTGTTATAGGTTTATAGTTAGTGATGTCTGTTGAATGTCCTTCTTTGTCTAAAAGGATAATGTGTGATTTTCTCCAGACAGAAGCAATGTCTTTAGGAATAATAGACACTTCTTCAATATTTTGCGATCTTGAAAGATATCAGGGAAGGTGCATGGTATGGGAAAGTCAAAGATAAAGTTTAATATGTCTACGTGAAAATAAACTGACTTAGTATCCATTGAAGCACAGATTTCACAAATGCAAGGGCATTACAGACCAAATAATAATGACTCAGGCTCATGAGCTATCAGAGGAGTTTTAATTTAGCATAGTGATGTTTTGCAATCCTGTGGCTACTGCACAGGTGAACATGTTTAAATCTTTCAGTTAATAAGTGAGATGCTGTGTCCCTACATGACTAAAATGGGTGATATCTTGATTAAATCACTAAACTGAAGCATGAAACACTTATAGATTTATAGATATTCCAAGGTGACTGACTCTCATCACCAGTCTCATCTTCCAGTACCAGCACTCATGCAGCACCTGCTTTCTCCAGAAGGGCCGTACTGGTCAATCCTGGAGTAAATTTGTGGATACTCATTCAGTCATCTTGTTTATGTTTAAAGCAAGATAATGAGTCACGCTGCTTATAGTGCTGAAGTGACAATTACTTGATGAGGGCAGTTGGCATCTTTTTATTTTTGACTAATCAAAGTGTGTTTTTACATTATGAATACCGGGGCTACTATTCTAGTGGTAGTAGTAATGTAGCCTGCAAAATGGGAAACACACAGGGAAGCCTAAAATGAGAATGTGTCATTAGCCAAAGGGCTTTGCAGGGATTTAGATAGGTGTTTACCTACACTTGAGAGTTACCTTTTCTATGCTTTTACATTAAGAAGTTCCAGAATCTTCCATCTTGTTGCATGTGTTCATCTGATCTCCCTGAGTTGGGAAAAACTCCATGGAGGATAAAGTATAGTTATTTATATGGGCAGAGGGCACAGGAATTCATTTTCTGCTTTTTCTGTCTGCTAAAATTAGGCTTTTTTGTGGAGCTGCTCACTGCTCATTGGGGATTAATAGTACCATGTACAGTAACAAACCTATAAAGCTAGTACTTAGAACTTTAAGCTGTAACACAGAACAACTTTGTGTTAAGCTAAGTTTAGGTGTCATGCAGCACTTAGAACATAGCACTAACAATCTGGCCTTCACCATACACAACACTCAGGTGACCCCTGTAAAACCAAGAACCTGAACTATAATAGCTCAACCGTAATAGAGGCCCTGACAAAACTGATTTGCAATTTCCTAATTGGTAGATATAGGCACCCTGATAATATGGAGCAATTGTCTCGTGTACTCAGACAACCTTTTAATCCTTAAAAATCTGGCACAGCATCCAAGAGATGTGCATACATTCGTTCCTTGTAGACAAAAATTTCTCTTATAAACCAGGTTGCCAAAAACATGCACACTACATCCTTCACATATACTGCTCACCACACACATAGACCTTTTATGCTGAGATACTTAAAATAAACCTCCCCAAACCTCAAAGACCTCCTGAGCCATAAAACTACAACACATACCCTCAGGAATTACTAAAGCACTCACCAAAAGCCATACCTAACACTACACATAAGCCTGCATCCAATGATCCCCCAAGAACAAAACCCATAAGGTAAGAAAGCACTTTACTTAGTAATTTTGTCATAGGAGATTCTATTGTAAGAGCTAGGATCCACAATATTATACACACACTCAATTCACTGTACCTCAGGTACCAATATGATTATTCCATGTGATTGTAAATGACCTGAGGTATACCTCACTGGACAATACCTCACTGGACAATATAAAAAGCGACACTATGGATCTCTCTGAATATGTGACAAAGACAGGTATGTACCTTGCACTGTGCATTCTACCTTCACCAACAATGAAGCCAGCCACAGTATGAACCAAAAAAATTAATGATTTTAGATAACTGGCTTAGTTTCTAGTGTCACTCCAGGAGACTCTAATATGCATCAGCATGAGAGGACATGGTTAATGTACCACTCTGCTTTGCCAAAGATGGTTTGCAACTGCCCCCCCTGGAATTTCAGATATTGACTAAAACTTTATCCATCTCCTGATAGTCTTTTTTCGACAATGTCAAAATGACAAAACTACCAATGTAGCAACCCCCCCCCAAAAAAAAAAACTGTGTTACTGCTCAATGCTAGGACCCTTAACAAGAAACTTCAAATCCTACAAGCTCTCCTTGCTCTGGAGAATGTAGACATAATTGTTATTACCAAGATTTGGTTTAATGATGCAGAAAGTACTCCAGCAGTGGAAGGTTACACTGCCTTCCAGACATTTAGACCAACAGCAGCACAGACATGGGCTAAAAGTGGGGGTCTCTCAATCTATGTTAGCAACAAATACAACTCTAGGTTGGTTAAACAGGATGGTGCCCTGGTGTTCATCCATGTGAAAGTCTACATACACAAAATTCCCTACCATGTACTGGCCAGCTAGAGGTTGCCCTCATTGACCCGCAAAGCTCACAACTCTTACCTAGACCTATTAGAGGCCCTTACCTTTAACCAAATACCCTGTTAATGGGAGACTTGAACTATCCCCTCTATAGACTGAGAAATGTAAACTGCCTGTAACTCACAGGCACAATGTTTGTTGGAATTTATCAATACAAACACACAGGACTAGATAGTGCACTGTCCAACCCTAGGGTCAAACATATTGGACCTAGTACTCATAGAATAGGAGAGCATTGCACCTCCAGTATCACGTCCACATTGATGAAGTCAGACCACAAAGCTATCTCACTCATAGTAAAAATCAACCTAGAAATCCTCTGTGTCACATCATTGTTAGTGAAATCAGACCACAAAGCTATCTCCCTCAAAATAAAAATCAACCTAAAAAGCCCAACTAAACTTGTAACAGATAGGAACTATGCTAAAGCAAACCATGTCCTGTTAAGTGACAGTTTGTCAAAATTCATGGCTCCCGCAAACACTAAGAACACAGCTACCTATTCAGAATTATTTTCAGAAACTCTGTACAATCATGTAAATGGCTGCATAGAGACTGCCATACCTACCAGAAGTAAGGCCATATCTAACACCAAAAACAAACCACACTGCTAGAATCCTTACCTTAACAGGCTAAATAACAAAATAAAAAAATCATGACCAAAGTAAGAAAGTACAGCTCCCACAGAGACAAGGTCTTTTTCAGGAATCTTAAAGGTAATATTCAACAGTGTGCAGAACTAATGTTAAATGGCAAACCCTTACTGACAAGGGTGACACAGCAAATCTACTGGCTGATAAATTTCACTGTAACTTCAGCCCACATTCCCCCACTACCCTGTGTGAAATCCCATTAAGCATATCCCCTCAACTATCAACAGGGAGCAAATCCTGGAGGTGCTTGCTAAGGCCAAAAGCACTTCTTCAGTGGGCAATGACAATATCTCAGCTTGCATCCTAAATAGCCTAAAACAGACTACTTGATGCACTCTTCATAGGTTCATAGGTTCATAGGTAGGTACTAAGTTATTGGCCCAAGGGACTAAGTAAGCCTAGCCAACAAAGTTCCCTGGATTATGCCACCTAAGAAAGTTACTTTCTTGTGCCCCTGTTGAGCAGAGCCACAGAAGTGATCCTCAGGGTGTATTTCCTATTTCCCATTCACTCATCATGATTTTTCTTGAAGAGTGCTAATGAGGAACTTTGCTTGACATAGATGGGTAGCTTGTTCCAGAGTATAGGAAGTCTCTGGGACAGAAATCTATCCCTCCAGCATGTCCTGTTTATTGTGGTGACAAGGTTTAGGTCCCTAGAGCATGTAGCTCGGAGGGATTGGGATTTCTTTAGGTATAGCATGTCCAACAGCTCTGGGTTTAACATAGCTTTATATGTTAGGCAGAGATCTCCTCGGAGTAAGCGATATGCTACAGAGTAAAGCTGGAGTTTTTTGAGCTGGTCAGTGTAGGGCATCTGTTTGAGGCTAGTAATCCTCTTTGTGAGGTACTTCTGTGGCCTTTCCAGCTGCTGCAGATGTCTTGTGAGGTACATTCCAAAAGGGGCATTGTACTCTATAATGGGTCTAATGAGTGCTGAGTAGAGGGGAACAATGACCTCTTTTTTCCTGGATGAGAACCCTTTTGTGATGAGGTGCACCACATAGAAGGATTTCCTGACTACTGTGGCGATGTGATTATCAAAGGAGAGACTACTGTCCACCTGGGTCCCAAGGTCTCTTATCCACATTCGGCGTTAAGTAGACTGCCGTTTATGTGGTAGTTCATGGGTACAGAGTTTTTACCAAAGGGAATGACAGTGCACTTTTTGGCATTGAGCTTAAGGCCATGCCTCTGACAACAGGTATCTGTCTCATGAAGCCCTTCTGTAGGATGTCCACATCATTTAGGGACTTGACTATGGCTCCTAGTTTGTAGTCAACTGCGAACTTCATTAGCCAGATGCCTTCTATGTTAGCCTGTACTTCAGAGAAGTAGATACCAAACAGGAGAGGTCCCAGGACTGAACCCTTTGGTACTCCACTTGTCAAGAGTTTGAAGTCATATTTGGAGTCTGCAACTTTTACATTGTGGGTTCTGTCAGTGAGCCAGTTGGCAACCCATCTTGTGACATAGGGATTTATACCTAGTTTAGTGAGTTTATCTATAATTCCAGAATGGGGGATGGTGTTGAAAGCCTTGGCGAGGTCAAGATAGGCTATGTGAACCACCTTACCCTCATCCACGGCTTTGGTGACTGCCTCAAAGAAGTCGATCAGGTTCAGAAGACATGTTATGCCTTTCACAAACCCAAACTGGGTGGGGTCCAGAGTTTGGTGGCTACCAATGTCTTTGTTTATGAGTTCCATGATGATACATTCCATGGCCTTGCAGACCAGGCTTATCAGGCCAATAGGGCAATAGTTCCCAGGATCAGTGGTGGCTCTCCCTTTGTGGAGTGGGATAACTGTTGTTGTGCACCATTCAGTGGGCACAAAGTCTGACGTGAGACTATGATTGAACATGGTGCTTAGGTGGGGAGCCAGTTCATTCTGAAGTTCATGTAAAATGCAGCCTGGGATGTTGTCCAGTCCATGGATGCTGTGTTTTTGATTTTAAAGAGTGCAGTATTTACCTGCATAGATGTGATTACAGGGACTCTGCATTCTTCCTGCATAGATATGGGCCCTTTAGGGGGTGAGAGGGGGGTAAAGTTAGCACTGAACCCATCTGCCAGGATGTTGGCAATATCAGTTTGTTTTTGTGCCATTGTGCTGTAACTCAGAACAGATCTGGGTGTTGCTATTTAGATTCTTGACATAGCTATAGAATGGTTTGTGGTTGCCCTTAGAATCAGTGGTGATTTTGTTTTCATAGCTAACTTTGGAGGATCTTATAAGGGATCTCAGCTTCTTACTGAGGCTGACCAGGGAGCTCCCCCACTCATGGGATTTTACTCTCGTTTGCAACAGTTTCTTCCTTCTGTTGTAGAGTTTGTTTATGGCAGGGGACCACCAGATTAGCTTCCTATTTTTGAAGGATAGCATCTTGGTTCTGTTTGGGATAGCACAATCCATGCACTCATGTAAGTGCTTATGGAGTGCATTTTGTGCAGAATTCAGCAGTCATAACTGTATTTTCCATCTGCATGGGTGTCATGAAGTTTGCCACTTCTGTCTTAAGAAACATGAAGTTGGCTTTGGAGAAATTTTTTACCATGGTTTCCTTAATGATGGGTGGGGGTGGGATGCAGATATCTAGGGTGATTAGCTTATGGTCAGATCTGACCAATGAGGAGTGGATTTCAGGCGTGGAACACTGGTAACTCATGTTGATAATGACTAGGTCTAGGATATTGTTGCCCCTGGTGGGGGTGTGGATAAGGTGATCCAGGCCATTATAATTATGAATTCCAGAAAGCATTGAGTGAAGGAATTGGTACATGAGTAGTTTTCCCAGTTAACAGTGGGGTAGTTGAAATCACCCATTATTAGGGTGTTTGGTTGAACTGTAATATTTTCCAGTATATCAAGAAAAGAGGAGTGGGAATCCTGGGGCATGGTGGGGGATCTTTAGCATGCTACAATTTGGATTGCAGTTTTACCCAGAGTTAGTTGCACTTGGATAACCTCGGATGCATTATGCTGTGCAACTAGCCTGGAGGTGTGCATATCCTTAATGAATATAGACACACCTCCGTCTTTGGTGTTCTGGTCCAGGTTAGATGGCCGAAAAGTGTGGTATGAGTTATAGCCTGGTAATACAGGGGTGTTGTCTAGAGCCTTGAACCAGGTCTCAGTCACTGCACAGATATCAATGCTCTCCATTTTAAGGAGTGCCTCACGTGAGTGCATTTTCAGATTTAGACTTTTAGCATTGAGTAGCATTACCTTCAGTGTTTGCTTCCCTGTTCCTGTTATGATGGTGAATTTGTCATTTGAACCTTGCCTAAAAAAGGCACTAAAGGGGCGACTAGAGCCTTAGCTAGTATCTGGAATCCGAGTGTCACAGGTGCAGGCCATTTCTGGCAAAGCATCGAGGTCTGTTGACCATGTCATCCCAGGCAGACAGATACTGGATCCCTTCGAATGACACCAGATACTTAGCCAATTGTTGAAGTCAATCATTTGTCCTTGTACGGCGGTATCATTCTGGGTGATGGCAGGATGCTACTCAAGGCTAGGGTCATACATGCCTGGGCTACAAGATTGGAGAGCTCTTCCATGTCTCTTTTCCTGTAGTTCATGGAGGTACATCTCAGGTTGTTCACACCAACATGGAGAATGACAGAGTCATATTTGTACTTGTGGAGTGACCTGAGTGCATGGGTTATGTGGCAGATCCTGGCACCTGACAGGCAGCTGACAGCAACCTTCTGCTTGTTTAGCCTGGTGAGTGGGACATCAGTGTGCCTGAATATAGAGTCACGTATGACTAGTGTGTTGGGTACATTGGTTTGCCTTATGGGCTGTGGTTTATTGGTACACAGTCTGTGGGCTATGTATCATTTAGGTTGTGTTGGGGGTGGAGTTTGCTTGCGTTTCTGCTTTGGAGATCTCTGTTGCTTGAGCAGATTATTACTGAGAGCCTCTGTGAATGTTTTTGTGTTTCTATGTGTGGATTTTGGTGGTGTAATTTTAGTAGGACTATGTGATGAGTGTGGTGTGGTGCAAGTGTTTACCTTTTCCTCTTGACTGTCAAGTTCAGTCTTGGTTGGAGAGAGCTTTACCATCAGTTTGGCTAGATAAGTGCATCTCTCACAGGTTGTGGTGCTGGGTGGTAGGAGGAGAGGGTTGTCTGTGTACATGAGGCAACTGCTACATTGCCTCAAGATGCCCAGATTCATCAGATAGACAGGAGAGAGCACTGGGAGCTGGCCCTTGGACATGTCTGAATAAAATGTACTTTCCTCTAGCAATCTGAGGAAAGTGAGTATAAGAGCTATTTTTCTCTAAGCAAGTGAGGAAAGTAAGTACAAAAACGGTTTTCCTCTAGGTAAAGAGAAAGGTTGAGTGCTGTAGTAATTTGTAGCTTATTTAGTGCTAACAACAAGTTCTGAACAAGTGCTGAGTATGAATAAGCAAATTCACGTGCTAAAACTTAGAATCTGTACCTGGATCTTGTGGTAGATAGGCTACCTAGTGCTTACCACTCCCACTGATAAGCTAGAATGCTTCCCTTCAACACAGAAAGGCCTGGGAGGCTCAGAAGCTTACAAACAGACCTGGATACAGCAAATTTGTATCTGGACTAGACTAGTTACAGGAAAAGAGGGAAACTAGTGACAAACACAGGCTTTTAAACCAGAAAATTGTAAAAGATGGAAAAACTGCCCACACGGCGAATAAACTACAATATGTGGGCCAGAAACCACTCTTGTGGTAGATAGGCTACCTAGTGCTTACCACTCCCACTGATAAGCTAGAAGGTTTCCCTCCAACACAGAAAGGAGTTGGGGGCTCAAAAGCTTACAAACAGTCCTGGATACAGCATATATGTATCTGGACTAGACTAATTACAGGAAAGATGGGAAACAAGTGGAAATGCGGGCTTTTAAACCAGTAAGTTGAAAGAGATGGAAAACCGCCAAATGGACAATAAACTACAATTTCTTGTCCAGAAACCACTCTTGTGGTAGATAGACTACCTAGTGCTTACCACTCCCACTGATAAGCTAAAAGGCTTCCCTCCAACACAAAAAGGCTTGGGGGCTCAGAAGCTTACAAACAGTCCTGGATTCAGCAAATCTGTATCTGGATATTGCTAATTCCACCTAAATGCTCAGTTTCTAGTGTTTATTTGATACTAAAAAGCCTATTTCAACTGTTTAATTGTACTTACTTACTGTTTGCACTTTTAAATAATTTCTGTGAGCATTTAAACTGTTTAACTGTTGTAGGCTACACACTCAAGTGTGATAGCCATTTTACTGTGCTTTAAAGTGATTATTTTGTTTTAACTGCCTTAATTAAAAAAAAAAAAAAAAGATATCCTACACTTGTTTCCAGCCTTTCTGAAGCTATTAAGAGTCCAGTTTTCAGATTTTGCTGAATCCAGGGCTGTATTGCAGTTTCTGTGTTGCCCATACCTTACTTGTATAGAAGAAAGTTTCTCTGTTCACCAGTGAGAGTGGGGAGCTTTGAGCAGCCTATCTGTCCCTGGAGGAGTGGTTTTCAGCTCAGTATTTGTAGTTTATTGGCCATCTTGGGCTAATTTCTATCCCTTTTATCTTTCTGATATAAAACCTGCATTTGCGCATCTTTTGCGCTTGTATCAGTTCAGCAAGAACCTGGCCAGGTGACCTGCAGAGTCCTACAGCTGTAGAAGGAGAAAAGAGAGACTTTGATTCGATTTAAGTACTTTTTTGGCTTTTTTCTTGCTAGATATTGCTAATTCCACCTAAACACTCGGTTTCTATGGTTTATTTGATACTAAAAAGCCTATTTCAACTGTTTAACTGTACTTACTTGCTGTTTGCACTTTTAAAATCATTTCTGTGAGCATTGAAACTGTTTTAACTGTTGTAGGCTACACACTCAAGTGCAATAGCCATTTTACTGTGCTTTAAAGTGATTATTTTGTTTTAACTTCCTTAACTTCTTAAAAAAAATAAATAAAATAAGCTATCCTACACTTGTTTCCTGACTTTCTGAAGCTAGTAGAGTCCAGTTTTCAGAGTTTGCTGAATCCAGAGCTGTATTGTAGTTTCTGTGTTGCCCATACCTTACTTGGGTAGAAGGAAGTTTATCTGTTCACCAGTGAGAGTGGGGAGCTTTGAACAGTGTATCTGTCCCTGGAGGAGTGGTTTTCAGCTCAGAATTTGTAGTTTATTGGCCATTTTGGGCTAATTTCTATCTCTTTCATTTTTCTGCTATAAAAACCCGAATTTTCGTGGTTTTGCGCACCGGGCAGTGCCAGTTAGCTAGGGTTAACTATCCCCAGCTTCACAAAGTCTGCTCTTCAGTTTTTCCTTTATAACTTGTCAGTCTTTCAGCCTAAAGCACTCAGACCCACAACTTTTAGCTCAGCACTACTTCTAAATCTGCTGCAGCACTAAATAAGCCCCAGCACTCAACCCCCGCATCTGCCAGAAAGGAATAGTCTATATACTTCCCTACTTGACAACTACTTCCCCACTTAACAAAAGCAAACAGTCTTTACTACTTATTCAGGTATGTCCAAGAGACAACTCCTGGTGTACTCTCCAGCCTACCTGATGAACATAGGCATATTGAGGCAATGTTACAACTGCCTCATGTACACAGACAACCCTCTCCTCCTACCACCAAACACTAACACTTGTGAGAGATGCACTTATACAGCCAAACTAGAGGCAAAGCTCTCTCCAGCCAAGACTGGAACAGACAGTCAAGAGGACAAGGTAATAACTCGCAGCACCCCACTCACTACATATAGACCAACTAAGCCAACACCTCCAAAACCCACACATAGTAACACCAAGACATATACAGAGGCTCTGATTAAAAATCTAAATCTGCCTAGGCAACAGAGACCTCCAAAGCAGACACACAAGCAACCTCCTCCCACCAACACACCCCAAACAACACATAGCCCACAAACTCAGTGTGCCACACAACCACAACCGATAAGACAAAACAACATACCCAACACACTAGTGATAGATGACTCTATCGTCAGACACACCGATGTCCCACTCACCAGGCTGGACAAAGAGAAGGTTACTGTCAGCTGCTTGTCAGGTGCCAGAATCTGCCACATAACACATGCACTCAGGTCACTACAAGGCAAGTACAAATATGATTCTGTCATTGACCATGTTGGTGTAAATGACCTGAGATGTACCTCCCTGGACTACATGAAAAGAGACATGGAAGAGCTCTCCAATCTTGTAGCACAGGCAGGTATGACCCTAGCCCTGAGTAGCATCTTGTCTTCACCAAGAATGATACCACAATACAAGGATAAGATGATCAACTTCAACAATTGGCTAAGCTTCTGGTGTCATTCAAAGGGGATCCAGTATCTGTCTGCCTGGGATGACATGCTTGACAGGCCACAGTGCTTTGCCAGAGATGGCCTGCACATGTCACCCCTGGGATTCAGGATATTGGCCAAGGCTCTTGCCACCCCCATAGTGCCTTTTTTAGGCAAGGATCAAAAAACAAACCCACCACTGTAAGAACTACAGGTGACAAAAAACTGAGGGCAATGCTGCTCAATGCTAGGAGTCTAAACCTCAAAATGCACTCACTCGAGGCACTCCTCAAAATGGAGAACATTGATATTTGTGCAGTGGCTGAGACCTGGTTCAAGGTTCCCGAGAGCACCCCAGCACTACCAGGCTATAATTCATACCAAACGTTTCGGCCAAAAATCCCGGACCAAAACACGAAGGGTGGAGGTATGTCCATCTTCATCAAGAACATCCACACCTCCAGGCTAGTTGCAAAACATGATGCCTCTGAAATCATCTAAGTCCAACTAACCTTGTGCAAAACTGAATTCCAAATTGTAACTTGCTATAGATCCCCCACCATGACCCAGGACCCTCACTCCTCCTTCCTGGGGACATTGGAAAAAATGAGTGTCCAATCAAATACCATAATAATGGGTGATTTCAACTACCCTAACATAAACTGGGAAAACTACTCTTGTACTAATCCCCTTGCTCAACGATTCCTGGAATTTATAAACTCTAATGCCCTGGATCAAGTTGTCAACACCCCCACCATGGGCAACAATATTCTGGACCTGATCATTACCAACATGGGTGACCATTGCTCAATGCCTGAGATCAACTCTTCACTTGTTAGATCAGACCATAAACTAATCACACTAGATATCCACATCCTGACCCAAGCCCCACACAAGGAAACCTTCATAAAAAATTTCTCCAAAGCGAACTTCACGCTGGTCAAAACTGAGGTAGCTAACTTTACGATGCCCCCGCAGATGGATAATATAGTCAATACAGTCATGACTGCTGAATCCTACACAAATACACTCTACAAGCACCTGTATGAGTGCATGGATCGTACTATCCCCAACAAAACCAAGATTCTATCCTCCAAAAAAAGGAAGCCGATCTGGTGGTCCCCTGCCATTAACAAACTCTACAACAGAAGGAAGAAACTGTTGCTAAAGAGAGTAAAAACCCAGGTATGGCGGAACTCACTGATGGGCCTCAGTAAGAAGCTAAGATCTCTCATTAAATCCTCCAAAGCTAATTTTGAAAGAAAAATTGCCACGGATACCATAGACACCCACAAGGCATTCTTTAGTTATGTCAAGAATCTCCATGGCAACACCCCGATCTGCACAGAGCTACAGCAGCATGGCACAAAATATACAGAGCCAACTGATATTGCCAACATCTTTGCAGTTAGCTTCAGTACAAACTTTACACCCCACTCACCCGCCAAAGGGCCTATAACTATACCAGATGGTTGTAGAGCCCCATCAATCACAAACACACAGGTACAAATGGCACTCTCTAAAGCCAAAAACTCAGCATCCATGGGACTGGACAACATCCCAGTTGTGTCTTACATGAACTCCAAAATGAACTAACCCCCCCACCTAAAATATATGTTCAATCACAGCCTCACCACAGGCTATGTGCCCACGGAATGGTGCACTGCAATGGTTATCCCACTCCACAAAGGAGGAACCACCATAGTCCCTGGGAGCTATCGACCTATTAGCCTGACGAGCCTGGTCTGCAAGACCATGGAGTATATTATCATGCAACTCATAAACAAGGACATTGGTAACCTCCAAACTTTGGATGCTAACCAATTCGGATTTGTGAAAGGTAGATCATGTCTCCTAAACCTGGTAGATTTCTTTGAAACAGTTACCAAGGCCATAGACAAGGGCAAGGTGGTCACACAGCCTACCTGGACCTTGCTAAAACCTTTGACACTATCCCCCCTATTCAGGAATCATAGATAAACTCATCAACCTTAACATAAACCTTTACATCATGAGATGGGTGGCCAACTGGCTCATGGACACAACCCACACAGTGAGAGTTGAAGACTCCAGATCCGACTCCAAACCAGTGACAAGTGGGGTGCCCCAGGGTTCAGTCTTGGGACCTCTCCTGTTCAGTATATACTTCTCCAAAGTGCAAGCAAACACTGAGGGTCTATGGCTAACCAAGTTTGCAGATGACTAACTGGGTGCCATAATCAATTCCCCTGCCAACGTAGACATCCTGCAAAAGGGCCTCACTGAGACAGATACCTGGTGCCAAAACCATGGCTTCAAGCTAAATGCCAAAAAGTGCATTGTCATCCCCTTTGGTAAAAACACTGTACCCATAAATTACCAAATAGGGGGAAGTTCACTTAACACAGAAAGTGAGATAAGAGACCTTGGAACCCAAGTGGATAGTAACCTCTCCTTTGATAAAGACATTGCCACAGTGGTCAGAAAATCTTTCTACGTGGCCCACCTAATCACAAAAGAGTTCACATCTATAAAAAAGGAAGTCATTGTTCCTCTCTACTCATCACTTATCAGACCCTTCATTGAGTACAATGCCCCATTTGGGATGTACCTCACAAGACACCTACAACAACTGTAGAGACCCAAAAAGTACCTCATCAAGAGAATTGCTGGCCTCAAACAGTTGCCCTATGCTGACCGGCTCAAGAAACTCCAACTCTACTCAGTCACATACCGCTTACTCCGAGGAGACCTCTGCCTAACATACAAAGCCATGTCAAACCTGGAATTAATGGACATGCTCCACTTAAAGAAATCCCAATCTTCCCAAGCTACATGCTCTAGGGACCTAAACCTCACCACAGCAATAAATAGGACATGCTGGAGGGATAGATTCTTGTCCCAGAGACTTCACATGCTCTGGAACAAAATTTCCATCAACATCAAGCAGAGCTCATTATTAGCACTCTTCAAGTAAAACCTTAATAAGTGGGTGGGTGATAGGAAATTCACCTCTGGGATTATTTCTGGGGTTCTGCTCAATAGAGGGGTAGGAAATTAACACTACATGAGTGGCGAAAGCCAATACTCTATTGGCTAGGCTTGCTTTGGCCCTCGGGCCAATAGCATAGTACCTACCTATGAACTTTTGAACCTATGGACTAAACTAGTTGCAGGAAACGAGGGAAACAAGTGCAAACTTGGACTTTTAAACCAGAAAGTTGAAAGACAGGGAAAAACTGCCAAACAGCCAATAAAATACAATTTCTGGGCCAGAAACCACTCTTGTGGTAGATAGGCTACCTAGTGCTTACCACTCCCACTGATAAGCTAGAAGGCTTCCCTTCAACACAGAAAGGCTTTGGGGGCTCAGAAGCTTACAAACAGTCTTTGATACAGCAAATCTGTATCTGGACTAGACTAGCTACAGGAAAGGTGGGAAACAAGCGCAAATGCAGGCTTTTAAACCAGAATGGAAAAACTACCCAAACGGTTAATAAACTACAATTTCTGGGCCAGAAATTACTCTTGTGGTAGATAGGCTACCTAATGCTTACCACTCCCAGTGATAAGCTAGAAGGCTTCCCTCCAACACAGAAATGTGTTGCGGGCTCAGAAGCTTACAAACAGTCCTGGTTACAGCAAATCTGTATCTGGACTAAACTGGTTACTGGAAAGGCAGGAAACAAGTTTAGAATTTTTTTTTTTTTTGGAAAGTGGAAAGGGAGAAAGGAGAAACAGAAGATAATTCAAAATTAAGGACCTAAGTAGCTTGCCCTTCACAAATGTTCTCTCTGTATTAGGTAGAATGAGCTAGTGACACTAGACTAGAATAGGGCTGGGACAGAGCTGAACAGATGGGACTGGTAGGAGTGTCTGAAGTCAAAATATGATCTCACTGTGCTCAGTTGAGTGAGCAAATGAGATAGACCCAGGAGGAGTGTTCAAACACAAATTTACAGGAGGGGCGAGCAATATCCAAAGCCACCAAGATTAATACCGGAACAAGAACAGGGAGGGTGGGCATGAAACTAACTGCAGAGACAGAGAGAGAGAGACCACAGTATTCTATGAAACAATTAAATAGAAAAATAAATAACTAAAGAGAGACACAGATCAACAAAACAATTAAATACACTGAAAAATAAAATAAAATGCAGTACACTGCAAGTTTGTACTTAACTCAGCTAGTAATGCAGTTGATTGTAGGTATGTAGAAGAAGCCAAACAACTCAGATATTGAGCAATAATAAATTCAAAGATATCTGACTAACACTTATAATACAGAGAAACCCTCTATGCTAAGAGTTTAATACTGAATATCAATGAAGTGAAACACAACAGCTCCCATTAACTGCAGAGACAGAAAGAGACCACAGTATTCTATCCATCAGTCTGACAAGTGTAATATGCAAAGCCATGGAAGGAATTATCATGGAAATGATCAACAAAGACACTGGCAACCTACAAGCACTGGACCCATACTACTATGGATTTGTTAAGGTAAGGTCTTAGTCTGACAAGTGTAATATGCAAAGCCATGGAAAGAATTATCATGGAAATGATCAACAAAGACATTGGCAACCTACAAGCACTGGATCCATACTACTATGTTTTTGTTAAGGTAAGGTCTTGCCTACTTAACCTGGTAACTTTCTTTGAGAGGGTCACCATGGCTATGGACGAGGGGAAAATGGTGCATACCGCCTACCATGACCTGACCAAGGACTTTGATACAATAGCCTACTCGGGGTTTGTTGACAAACTCTCAGAACTAGGAATAAATCTTTACATATCTTGCTGAAGTGCCAGCTGGTTCATAGATAGTACCCAAGAACTCAGGATAGGTGAGACCACCCCCACCAACAGACTGATTACCAGCGGAGTACCCCAGGGCTCTTTGTTGGTCCCTCTCCTGTTTGGTATCTACTTCTCAGAAGTCAAGGTTAATTTCAAAGGCCTCTGGCTCACCAAGTTCGCAGATTGCTGTAAATTGGGAGCTGTCATATACTTCCCTAATGGCACCAAAATCCTACAAAAGGGTCTAACATAAATAAACACATGACTGGTGTGAAAGCCACAGATTAAACCTCCATGCATTAAAATGCCTTTGAGAAATTGTTCACTCAAGCTAATTACTTTATCAATAAAACACCCCTAAATGTTGACCTGATAGTTAGGGATCTGGGAAAATATGTAGACATTACTTTTAGTGTATGACCTACCCATACCTAATATAGCAAGAAAATCACTCTATGTCACCCAACTCATAAGCACAGGTATAGCATCTGGGTCCAAGGGAGTAATAGTACCACTCTACTCTGTCCTTACCAGACCTATCACTGAGTACAATGCCCCCTTTGGCATGTACCTGTCCAGGCATTTGCAGTAGTTGGACCACTCCCAAAGGTTTCTCACGAGGAGAGTCCAGGTTATAAATGCCATGTCTACATAGATCACCTTTTTGTCCTATCTCTGTACTTAGTCTCCTACAGGTTGCTGTCAGGCGATCTATGACTGGCAGATTTGGCATCCTCAGATCCAGCTCTAATGGATCTCTTGCATATCTGCAAGGCAAGCAGTGCCATAAATACTATATCCAAGGATATAAACCTTGTCTGCAACATAAATAGAACCAACTGAAGGGACCGATATGTGTCTCCAAGGATCTTTGCACTATGGAAAGTTCAAAAGAAACCTTTGACCTTCGGATGGTAAATCACAAATTCAGCCCTCCCTTCCCCAGCCTGGACCCCATGTCTTTGATGGACAGTGACTGACAGTAAGTAACACTATGAACATTTATTGCTACTTGTTTATTGTGAATAACATTACCATAAGCTGTGATTGATTCATGGTGAAATGATTTAAGAATTTGCTGGAACTGAACTATGATAGGTCATGATTGTACAATAAAGCTATAACACCTGCACCAATGTATGCTTTGCCACACCTAATTATGGCATATCTGGCAGGGGGCAATAGAATTTTCAGGTTCTAAAGGTTGTTAAAGTGAGAGCCTGCTCTAAATAATTTATCTTTTATTTAGAATTTGGCTGGCATTAACGTGAGTAAATTTTTAATCCTTTATATTTTTCAAATTTAATCACACATGGTAGTAAAGGTGAGATAAGATTTATTGGGTAAGAGAGATAAAAGAAATTCTACATTCATACAATTCAAGAGTTGGAGGAGAGATGTAACCTACGCAGAGTGTTAAAAATTCAAGTGTGAGTAGCAGTATGTAAAGGGATAGGATAGACACTGCTTATAGTACTAGTAAGTAGTGGGGAATGTTAAGTAACTGTAGTTATTGTTAGTTTTATGATCTGTGAGCATGCGAGTTAGGGGTGTTAAGTTCCACTGTATACAAAGAAACATAAAAATATTCCTAGCATGGGTGGTTATGTCAGTGTACTAATAAATGGCATCTAGTAATAAAAGAGCCAAAATGAGCTATGTGTAACTTCCAATCCAAGCAGAAACAAGGTACTATACCTCAATAAATTGCATTGTTAAATCAAAGGTCAAAATGTCTCTAGCAAAAATAGTACACTATATCTTAAGGAATTAAATAAGAGAAATCTATAACAATAAAAGTTCCCCTTAGTCCTAAAACTTCAAGCTATAACAGCAATATATCATTAGTAAACACATTTAAAACTGAATTTAAAGTGCAACTCACAATAACAAATAAAAAACAACACAAATATATATGTTTAGCAATGAATAACTATACACATACTGAAAACTGTGTGTGGACACAAAAAAATCAGTGAAAGAACAATGAATAAATGTTGTAAGAGAAACATAAATCTCACAAAAAAAAACAAGCAAAAAAAGCAAGTATAATCATTCAGAAGTGAAATGGAGAGTTCAACAAATAGCTATAGTGCATAACAATGACTCCTTATTTTAAATCTGTTTATTTATTTATTTATTACATTTGTTAACCTGGTAATTTCAGACTGGGCTAGGAGCCGATTTTCAGCAGAGGCCCAGGGAGAAAATCTCCAAAATAGTAATAATACTATAAATGCAAACAATAATAATAATAATATACAAAACAAAATATAATTTCAAATAACAATGTGCACAATATATACAGAGTAAGATTAGCAGAGACACGAACACAGCAGCAGTACGCATGTCCAAATCTGAGTCACAATTACAACTCCCAGAAGTATGGGCCTGTATTCATAGTCACTTGCACAAGTGCGATATGGATATTCCTGATGCTTACAAATGAGTGTAGCAAATGCAACATTCAGAGGGGTCATTTATGCTAATGCAAAGGCCTTAAAATAATGAGATGTGAAGAAAAATGTTGTAAAGCATAGTATGCTAATTAGGTAGTTTCCATCTTATTGTTTGTCATCCATGCTCTATCCACATCCATTGTTAAAAGTGATATTTCACCTTAGATATTGGAGTTGCAGTCCACAAACTTGTCTCCAGCCATCCCGTCTGCAATTTGTAAGCACTTCCTTGACAAACAAATTAATTATCTCCCTCAACAATTCCTTTCATTGTTAGTCTTAAGTATGCACAAGCACTAAATTACACAAAATAAATTATTTTGCCCAGAGATCACTTCAGCTATCTAACCATGTATGCACAAGCACTTCCCTGACAAACAAAGTAATTATTTCCCCAGCAAACCCTTTAGTAGTTTGTCCTAAGTATGCAGAAGCACTAAAAATGACAAAAATTAAATTATTTTACCCAGCAATTCAGCAGTCTGACTGTGTATGTAAAAGAACTTCCCTGGTACACAAATTAATTATTTCCACAGCAAACCCTTCATTAGTTTGTCTTAAGTATGCACAAGCACTAAAATTACACAAATTAAATATTTTGCCCAGCAATTCAGCATTCTAACCATGTAAGCACAAGCACTTCTCTGATAAACAAATGAATTATTTTCCCAAATGACCCATTTAGGAGTATGTCCAGGTTTGCACAAGCACCAAAGTTAAACATTTCCCATGACCCCTTAAGGGGTATGTTCAATATGCACAAGCACCTTAAATATTCACCAAGCAACCCCTTCAATAAAATGTTCAGGTATATATAAGCACCAACATGAAACATTTACCCAAGTGAACCCTTAAGGAGTATGTTCAGGTATGCTTCTTCTTCTTTCGACTTTTTCCCGGTTAGGGGTCACCACAGCAGATCACCTGTCCACTCATGATTGGCAGTGGAGTTTTACGGTGTCGAGGTGCCAGCCCAATGCCCAACCTTCCACAGAAGGCACACACTCACACCTAGGGCCAATTTAGAGGGTCCAATCCACCTACAGCATATCTTTGGGATGTGGGAGGAAACCGGAGAACCAGAAGGAAACCCATGCGACCACAGGGAGGACATGGAGACTCCGCACAGAAGGCACCCCAGTTGAGGATCAAATTGGAGAACCTCTTGCTGTGAGGTGACAATGCTAACCGCTGCACCACAGCGGCCGCTCAGTATGTCCAGGTATGCACAAGCACCAAGATAAAATGGTGGTGCTGCGGTAGCATTGTCGCCTCATAGCAAGACGTTGTTCCGTTTGATTCTCAGCTAGAGCGTCTTCTGTGTGGAGGCATACGTGAATGGGGGGGTGCCTTCATGGAAGGTTGTGCGTCAGGGCTGGTAACCCGGTATGTAAAAACCCACTACCAATCATTAGCAGACCGGAGTTCCGCTGTGGCGACCCCTAACTGGGAAAAGCCGAAAGACACAAACAAACTCAAGGGAACCCTTCAGCAAAAATGTCCAGGTACCCATAAGCAACAACTGATCTCCCCTCACTTGTCCATTTTCTCTTGGAAAACTGCTGCTTAATGGCATACGTTTAGTGCTATTTACACACTCAGTATGCAAATGAGCTCAATATAGATTCATGTCTATGAATTGCACTCATACACATCCACGGAAGGCTCCTTAATCAGAGTAGCAGCTGTCTCCCTATCACTTATGCATTAAGCATGTTATGTTTTTGTAATATGGGGTGTGCTTAAAACAATTCCTTTGCATGTACATATTAATGCTGAAAGTGTGGAATTTGGATATGCACGTAGTGCTGCTCTTCGTGGATGACTGCTATGAAAATGTGAAGACTAAGTACAAGATCTAAATGAGAACACAAATGTTGGCAACAGATGCTCTCCTTTAAATTAATTTTGTATAGGGAGAAAGCCAACTTGCAATCCCCTTGCATATGCGTGTGTGTGTTTGGGGGGAGGGCAGGTGATTACAGCCTACACCACTATTATACATATATACTAACTGAGAACATCATACCTTGGCAAAAAGGGAACATTCCAAGACACAGCAATATCAGCCATAGTATATGTAAGTCCTCTATTTCATAAATTCAGTCTCAGTATTCTAAAACTCACACTTATGAGCCTTGGGATTTAAAATTATTCATAATACCCTTTAAGGAAACATATTGCCTTTGGTGACAAGTATAAAGAAAATAAGTCTCCACAGATACCTCCAGATCATTTTGTTAAATAAACTAAATTATGCTCCTTCTGTTTTTCTTTATTAAACCATGAACTAGTCACAGTATAATCTTCAGATTACTGGAGAACCAGTTATATTTAAGATGAATGAGTATATATGATTCACTAAAGTGAAACAGAAACAGCACTGGGAAGCTGTCCAGTATAAAATCCAGAAGATCAAAAGTCACAAGATGCCGAGATCACCTGTGACAGCTTGTTAGCTATGTTGATTGGTTTTAGACAGATAACACACAAAGGAATTTACACTTATCTAAAATAGGTAATGCTTAGTCACAATGGTGAATCTGATTCTACTCTATAGTTATTCTGCAGCTTCTTAAAAAGGTCTCGGGGCTCATGGTATCCATAATTTCTTTTTCTCCAGGGGGAAAAAGTTCAGGGTCCATTTAGCTATGGACCTAGTAGGAGGAAAAGGCATAATAAGCAATTGTCAAAGTTTTCAAAGCAATGTTTTGCTGTTAAGTATACTGCCTACTTTCAGCATGTTATAATTTATAATAATTTCAGCTGAGCTGATATTACATCTGATAACATAGAATGTATTATCTTTTCTAGTTGTTATTGTTTCAGAGGCACGACATTTTGATGTTCTTGAGCCTAATATAGACTGGTCTACTTGTAAACACAGCTGTTCGTCCTTTGTCAGGCTGACTGACACCATGCATGCAGTTTAAAACTACTTAACATACATTTATCCAAAGCTCTCCTACTGTGAATCGTCTTCTACTGGATTTATTAAAAACTGAGGTCAAATCCATAACTTTATTCATACCTAACTCAAGTTACTGATAAAAAAGAACATCAGGTTCCTGTTATCTGAAATCAGATCCTGGTAGGGCTTTTACATAAATGAGCTCTTGTGGTGGCTTTAAACGGTATTAGGCAATCTCTGCTCTATTACCACTCTCAGAAATGTTGGAGAACTATATTAATCATCAGTTCCTTCAGCATCTTATCTATTCATACTCAATTCTCTTTATACAATGCAACTTCTCACCAAAATGTAGTACTGATACTTTCCATTTATTTACTGTCAATTGTGACTGTGCCTTACAATGCTTTGAGATGTGTAGTGAGGCTTTTACATAATTAGGGAGGGATTCATAGTCAGTAGCACAAATGCGTTAAGGAATTTGGGGACAAGTGCAAACAAGCACAGCTAAATTGTGATTCACAGAGGCGACTTACACCACTTTATAGTGTCCCTGAAAGCAGGTATGCAAATGAGCAGATAATGAGATGGTAATGAGAAGTGACATAAATGTTCTTATACATATAATTAAGGTTATTTTATACCAATTGCAATTCATAATCAGTTTTTGCCACTTTCCCACACTTGTTGTAGATGCAGTATAAAAAGGGAAGACTCGTCAAAAGTAGCAGAGTTGCAGTTTGTGAGAATGCCATCTTTTGCAGTGAGCTTTGCTATTTGTAGGTCAGAGTTACTTTTCTTGGCCGGGCCAAAACCCTTGCTCCCACGTGTGCTCGCCCACCAAGAAGGCAAATCTAGGCAAAGGATTATGTATTATAACTTTGAAAACCTGCAACCACTAAAAGCTCTTTGCATGCTTATAGTGCCCATCTGAGACATCTGATAGATTCTCTCCTTTATGCAGACTATTTGTTAATATGTAATAATACAATCAGAGCAGAGGACATGAATGAAGCCTTCTGCCAATTGGAAGGCTGTTTATTTAGAAGTGGCTATAGTCCTGAGAAGAGGAGAACAGTGTATGAAAAATGTTATTTGTATACAAATAGGACTAAGGAAGAATTATCCATTAGGAATAGTAATCTATGAACAACGTATAAGATGTATTCTGTCATTACATTTATTACCTTTTCAGGTGCCTTTATACAAATTCTGAGACACAAATGGAGTATTCTGTTTTCAGATGATAATCTATCACACAAATTACCAAGTTATCCTACTTCCTCTTATCCGCACCCTCAGACTCAAAAAACATATTTATTTCATCATGGTTTGGTGTTTCCTACATTTTAACAGCACTCTGGGACTATTTAGAGCTTTTTAGATATTTTTATATGCAATTTCTGACTCTGACCACATGGAGGCTGGCATTTTGAAATAATTCAGACTGTTTACTCTGCCTCTAAGTATCCCAGAATGCATTGTTTGTCTCCAAAAAATTGCATCAGATCTGCTACATTTTCCCTTGAGCTGCTGTCACTTCATTGACTTAACAGGCATTCACTGCTGTCTTAAAGTCCCCTACTTTTGGTTAAAATGTTATCCTTTTTCAATGACTACTTCAAACACAATCAGTGCACATGCTACAGAACAGAACTGAAAAGTGCATTTTATTGCTCTTTCTTCTTAGAAATGCTGACTTGCTTTCTTTTGTGAAGGCTGAAATCTAGTTCTTCAAGGCATCTCCCCTCCCACTTCACACCTACCTTCCCTAGCTGTCAAAGAGCTAAGGGTAATTTGACCCATTATCTGCATGTGATTGACAGCTCACAGCAGGTGACCAGAGTAATGTACTGTTTGCTTGTCAGCCTTTCCCTCCTTACAGTGGGACACTTTTTTGTTGCACTCTTCCTGTCAAATTTAGAACCAAGCTACATAGCACTGGGAATAATCACCGTTTTGCAAAGCATCAAACTCCCACTTATTTTTCCTTCCTGTTTGGTTAAATAGCTAACAAATGACACACTATAAACTTGAAATATTTCACAGACTTGCATGACAGCACCAACATGCTTTTTTAAGACATAATTTAAAAAATTACAGTATTGCATACTTCTTGTAATCTGATGTAGTGTTGTCGATTAATTGTGACAAACATCTGCTTCTTATGTAAAAACATGCAATTAATGTATACGCATGGTTATTGCAAATTTATGCTCCTAGTTTTTGCAGCTGTTACTGTGCTTCTGCCTGTACTTTGTCACATATCGGTAGGGCAATGTAAAGCAATATGACAATACAAAAACAAAGTTTACAAAATTTAGAAATTACATCCAAAAATAAGACTCACCCACACTCACTCATTCACCCACACTCACTCACTCACCCACACTCACCTCACCACACTTACCCACTCACTTCACCACACTCATCCACACTCAACCCACTCATTCACCCACCTCATTCACTCACTCACCACTCACCACCCACCACATTCACTCACTCACACTCACTCACCACTCACCACCCACCACACTCACTCACCACTCACCATCCACCACTCACCACCCACCACACTCACTCACTCATGCTCACCCACACTCAACCACCCACACTCACTCACCACACTCACTCACCACACTCACCCTCATCCACCACACCTCACTCACCCACATTCACTCACCCACACTCACTCACCACCCACCACCTTCACTACACTCACTCACCACACTCACTCACCACACTCACCCTCATCCACCACACCTCACTCACCCATCACACCTACTCACCAACCACACTCACCCACCCACATTCAACTCACTCACCTACCCACACTCAACCACTCACTCACCACCCTCACCCACCACACTTCACTCACGCACCCACATTCACTCACCACCCACCACCCTCACCACCCAACTCACCCACACTCACTCACCAACCTCACTCACCACCCTCACTCATTCACCCACATTCAACTCAGCCACCCACATTCAACTCACCCACCCACACTTAACCACTCACTCACCCACCACACTCACCCACACCAACTCACTCACCCACACTCAACCACTCACCCACACTCAACTACTCACCCACCACACTCAACCACTCACTCACCACACTCACCCACCCACCCTCACCATCCACACACACTCACTACACTCACTCACTCACCACCCTCACTCACTACCCACCACACTCACCCACACCCACTCACCACACTCACCCACTCACCACACTCACCCACTCGCTCACCCACCACACTCGCTCACCCACCACACTCGCTCACTCACCACACTTGCTCACTCACCACACTTGCTCACCACACTCACCCCCCACACTCACTCACTCAACTCACACACCACACTCACTCACTCAGCTCACACACCACACTCACTCAACTCACACACTCACCCTTTCACACACATAACCACAAGTTTGTTTGGCAACACCAAGAATGACCCCAGGCCTTCGTCCGAAGAATGCATGAGTAATTATGTACTTTGGCTGTGCAGACATCAGAAACAGAAACACATGCCTATACAGATCTTACACATCAAGCCGCTCCATTCAAATTGTACATGAAATGCACCCATTGAACAGTTTTCCACCTACAACATTATTAAAGTACTTTAATCCAACACTAGTGAGCCCTACTTTACACAGCCAGTAAACCTGTCCACAGATTCAGCTTCTACAGCACAGTCCAATAAACTGTCTACTGTACATTAGTGTTAACACAGGAATTTCCAGTTCTTATCAGCATAACCACATACACAGTCTTCCACCTCAGACCTTTCATGAAGGATGTTTTATTTTTAAACTTTCATCCTTCCCACTTTAGGGGTCTTACATAAATCCCAGCAAAAAGGAGACCTATAAATTGCAATCACCCTGATCCACATCCATCCAAACATGGCTGCAAAACTAAAGGTGTTACAGTTTTGAGGGGAGGGTTAAACAACCATGCCCACACCACCTGGGAACAATCAAATTCTTCCTGTCTTTATAACTACACAGTTCCACAACCACAGGGAAAAAAAATACCCAGCAAAGGCACACCAGTACCTACAGGAATTAAGTGACAATTCAACACTAAATCATAAATCACAAAACAGACTTTATCAATTCAGTATATGAAGAACATACCAGTATAGTGTATTTAAAGTTACATTTAACTACCAGATTGTGCTGGGACAGCTTTAGAGATAAAAAGTGGTTTTGTAAAATTCAGCAGATACTGGCAGAGTGCCCTTTATCACACAAACGTGCACACACTTGCCCCTTATCACACAGACACAAAGTTTGTTTGGCAACAGCTAAAATGACCCAAGGGCTTCTTCCTTCTGATAGCAGTCTGTTAACTATAGGTTCATAGGTTGGTACTAGGCTATCAGCCCTAGGGCTTATACAAGCCTAGCCATAGCAATTCCCTGGCTATTAATTCCACACTATTTTCTACCCTGGACCCCTGTCTAGCAGGGTGAGTGACGTGATCCCCAGGGTTAATTTCTTTCTCCTATCCAATTGTCAATGTTCCATTTGAAGATGGCCAAAGAGGCGGTCTGCTTGACATGTATGGGCAGTCTTTTCCAGAGTCTGGGCAGTCTCTGAGTCAGGAACCTATCTCTCCAGCATTTGTTTATTGTGATGACAAGGTTTAGATCCCTGGAGCATGTAGCTCTGATGGATTTCTTTAAGTGTAGCATGTCCCAGAATGGGTACATGTTTTTTCCCAAAGGGGATAACTATACATTTCTTGGCACTGAGCTTGAGCCCATGGCTCTGGCACCAAGTATCTGTTTCTGTAAGGCAATACATATCTAATAGCTTCGGGCTGCAATGTGCTATTGGCTTCATACTATTTAGTACTGTATAGACAATGGTTTCTACTCATTTTAGGCCATTAATATTAATGATAAATGTATTCAGAATGAATCACTTTCACAGCACTGTTGTGATGCCACTTATTTAATGTAACTTTTAGTTTCAGTAGTGCTTAACTCTGTCAGAAAAGTTATTTGACGTTGTGGCTGCTTTACATGTTATCCAAAGTAGGAGCTCCACTGAAGCAATATGTTGCTTACACATATATGCAAGCCAATACAACAAAACATGATTTATATATTGAAAAACAGGAAAAGCCTCTCTTTCCCTTTTATGTAATCAAATTGTTTTGACTTTACTTACATATTTGTTTCTTATGTGCATGTGTTCATGAATACATAAATGAATAATTGTATCAAAACTACTGACATCATCCTGAGCAGACTTATCAAATTAATTAAAGGCAGCATGCAAACCTATCCTTTTATAAGTATGTCAGTCATTGTATTATGATATGATTTCCATCCCTAGTTAAGTTTCACATTATTGGATTATTGTTGGATTTGTGAATGGAGTGCAATGGAGATCACCATTGACACATCTTCTTTAGTCTGTGTTGAGTTATATTAGGTAGAAAAATGTGTGTTCTGGAAGTTTACACAGAATTGCTTATCTGTGCATACCATGTTTTAAAGATTAGTGTCTTTCCTTCATATCAATTCTCACCTCATATTTTAGGTAGCATAGACCATAACAACTATCATGTTGCCCAAATTAATGGAAATTATTCTCTAAGGTAGAATCCTGAAGGCTCAGTAAATCAAAACAGTTGTTCTTTTCTCAAATTATATATGTGAAGATGAAACTCCCAAGGTATCCAGACACAGTAAACAGTCTGGTTTAATATCCCCAACCTTCATATGTCAGGTATGACAGTGGTCTAGTGGATCGCTACAGATAAAAGAGGTTTGTCTACCCATCAAAATAGATGCACATGACAACTTGCATATTTTCAGAATGAGAAGGAAAGATTGATGAAACGTCAAGAGCACAGGAATAGAACTGTCTGCTAAGGAGCCCCCATATAAAATCTAAACGTAGGAGCATAACATATGAAGTCCAAGGCTCTAATTAAATACTTTGCTAAAACTGACTATCTGACAAAATAGATGCAACTCTTTGTTGAAGCGATAGTATCATGTCTAGGGTCAAAAGGCACTATAGAGTAAGGACTTACTGTGCCTCATAAATATTATTCTGTGCAAAGTGAACATCTTCAGTATAGACTTCCATTTGCTTATCAAGATAGAGGAGACAGAAATGAGTCAATTATTTTGACATGGGAATTCCTCTGTCTCCTGCACTATTGACATACACTTGTTGTACGTTGGGGAGGCAGAGGTCAGACTGAGGTGTAGAACCCTGAAACTTTAACGTGGCATCGATTGTAAGTGCAGAAACCCCCTGAACTATATGACATTTCTAATGTGGCGATGTGTCTTAGAACATTCATCCCCCTTCTTAGAGTCAAGGAAGGATAAACTGCACCAGTAACATTTCAAAGATTGTCTGTTAGTAAAAGGCATTTCAGACACTGAGTTCAAAAGTAGAGTTGAGGTTCTTTATTTCATATGCTACCTAAAAGAATCTGAAATAATACCATCAGCTTTGCCATCTTGGTGGGACCTCTTTGGTAGAATTTTCTTAGCACATGTTATTACCTCTCTGCACACCACTTTTGTTTCATGTATGGGGGGAAAAAGCAATGTTAGTAAAGAAGTTCTGGTAAGGAAGTGAAAGTACATAGTTATAGCCTTTGAAGGTTATTCCTCCTTTCCACTGACAATGGCAAATATTTTCAAAGATATCAGAAAGAAGAATGAAGTTACCTGTTTCTAGAGTTGGATAGAAAGACAGTTTTTCAGCAACTACTGATGTCTGCACTGAGGCTGACTGCGATTTTCTGGAACTCACTGATTTCCTTGATGAAATCTAGGCTGTTGCCAGTGGTACACTTAAACCTCTTGAACTGGCTCCTTTAATTTCATCTGAAGGAAAGACATGGACAGTATGAATTTAAAACATAGGGGTATGAATTTCTCCCTACTGTTCCATATGTTAACAATGCTATTTAAGCTCTTTGCCATACACGAGAGGTCCATGAAGGGGTAATTGATCATTTCACCATGATATGCTTAAGCAGGAAGAAAATTGCAAAACAATTCTAGACCTTGCTTCTGTAGCTGCTTGTTATGTCATGTGATATATATTGAATATCATAAGATACCTCATGGTTAAGGTTAGCACACTTTAGTAAGGTGGCAGTAGGGCTTCAACTCCCTGTGCTACCTTACTCATGTGTGCTAACCATAACCATATTCCTAACCCTACAACACCCCTAATGCTACAAACCTTTTCCCTGAGAGTAAGAAGACAGAACAAACACAACACATAAAACAAAACATTCACAACAATGACTCTATCCTCTTACTTAAACCTTACTGTAATCTGAACCAACAAACTCTTGCACATTCACAATAACTGCTATAAAACAGTCTTAACACGTCTTTACTAATTGTTTAATTCACACTTGTGTCACTTTTTTAATTTAACCAAAAAAAAAAAATGAATGTTTTTTATTCCTTGAGACAAGATCCCACTTTGAAAGTTATGGAACCTGATAAAGGAGGTTGCATTGTTTTAGTTGACAGGATGGAGTATATTTGTCAGATTTCTAACACGTTACAAGATGGAAACAATTACAACACTGTTTCCATTAATGACAGTGCTATTGCATATAAAAATATTGATCTTTTTTTAGCTGATAAGCATGTGTAGAAATAGTGGCCAGTGTTATCACACACACACTGACCCCACAGAGACAGCAAACCTGCTAGTGCATAAGTTTGGTGAAAATTTCACCCCTTATCCCCTCCTAACTTGCAACAAACTTTCCCCCAAACTTCCCTCCACCCTACATATCTGAACAGCAGGGCCTCAAAACCCTGTCCAAGGCAAAAAAACACAGCCTCTATGCAACCAGACAACATCCCAGGCTGGTTTCTAAACAGGCTAAAACATGAACTAGCATCACCACTAAATACCCTTTCAATCATAGCCTCACCACAGGCTTTGTTCCTGTGGAATGGAGCACAGCACCAGTTATTCCCCTCCACAAAGGTGACCTAGCAACAGACCCGGGGAATTACAGACCTATAAGGCTGAGCTGCCTCATTTTATTTGTTGGCTGGGATAGTCTGACTGGATGCATGTCCATTTTCAGTGGAGGCCCGGGGAGAAAAGCTCCAAGGAATACCAAATCATCATAACATGTCACATATTACAAATAACAAATAACAAATAGATAATTTACAGAGATTAGATGGGCAGACGATACAAATTACATATAGAATATTTTCAGTGATTAGAAGAGCAAACATTATAACAATTCATCAGGTAATGTTATTCAGAGAGAGAAAATCAGATAAAATTACATAGTAGGCTACCGAGCAGATTTACACATTCCAGAGACAGATTAACCAGGCTTGATACAGTGACATAGCCATTTTTTCCCAGGTGGTGTTTGAGCCTAGTTTTGAACTATCCAAGTGAAGAAAGTAAGGTAATATCAGCTGGTAGAGAGTTCCACGATCTACCTACAGAATTTGCGAATAGTGAGTCACCGGCTGAGTTATTAGTTTTACATATCCGAATAAGGAGTCTGTTGGAGGAGTGCAGCGGTGTAGGATTATTATAGAGGGTGACAAGAATTTTAAGTGCAGGGGTATTGTTAGGGTTATATATGATTTATGGGCTATAACCAATTGGTTTTATAGTATTAGACTGGGTAGTTCAAGCCATCCCAGTTGGATTAGATTGATGCAGTGATGTGTCCTAAAAGGCAGCCCAGTGGCACACCTGGCAATGTGGTTATAACAGATTGAGAGTTTGTTCAGGACAGTCTTGTTAACATTAGAGAGAAGAGGGGATGCATACAGAAGAGTGGAGAGAAGGTGAGATCAAGCTATGGCAACTTTGGCTGAGGAGGGGTAAGGAAGGCATTTATTCTGTAAAGTGATCCTAGTTTTTTGTTGATGGTTTTAATCAATTGGTTAACATGTAGGTTGAATTTTAGATTATTATCTATAATGACACCTAATAGTTTAGTGGAGTGTTCAGGGAAGATTATTGCTCCATCATTTGCTTTTATTGTAAAGTTAATGGCAGTAGACCTTTGTGTAGGTAAAAATAACAGCATTTTAGTTTTTTAGGATTTAGTATCAGATGTCATTCGAAAAGCCAGTTTTCTTTGTGTTAAAGGTGGTTTGGGTGGCTAACTGTAACTCTATTGGGGATGTGGCCGAGCAAATCAGGGTAGAGTCGTCAGCATATTGGATACAGCTGACTTTTGGGATGACAGTATTCATATTGTTGATGTGTAGGAAGTGTGACCAAGATGTTGGATATATCCTGGTACTGTAAGTATGGTTGAAGGTGGGATGATTGACAACTTGGGTGATAGTATGGGCCTTTGGAACTTGAAGTCCTGTGAGAGACTGATTTTCATATAAGGTAAGGAAGTATGGGGCTAATAGGAGGGGTAGTAAAAAGCAGTGCAACATTGTTTGGGATGTGGCTTGAGAGATAAGAAACTGTTATACTTGGAAATGCAGTACCAGAAGATAGTGTGGTTAGGTAACTGTACTGGAAGGGGGTGGGAGGCTGCCAGATGAAAATTGATAGGTGCTGGTGAGATGTAGGTAGAGGGTTTGGGTGGGGAATAATTATCACAGCAAGAGGTGATAGGAGCTAGTAGGTGGGGGAGTGGCTAATCAAGTAGAAATCTAAAGGTAGTGGGGTTTGGGAATTGGGGGCAGGGTGGGGAGCGCAGTGAGCCTGAGTGTAGCGAGGGTGAATGGAGCGGGGCTATTGCAAATACCAAGGTTTTCTAGTCTGCCTCAGAGCAGTTAGGTAGGTATTATGGCACTTTTTTATGCATTTAATTTTGTTAGCTTATAGGTTCAGTTTATATGAGGTGAAGCCTTTAGATTATGTCCTTTTGTATTACACATTTTAAAGTTAGTATGCTAGAGGTAATACAATTTTGGGGTTGTTTTGATGGTAACATTTCAAAGACTAGAGGGTAGGGGTAAGCTAATTTTAGGTAGGATTAGGAATAAGCAAATTCAAAGAGGGGACAATCTATAGGTGCCTTAGACCCCAGTCAACAAGCTTACATTTTAAACTAGTAAACTGTAATAGTAACCACCTTGGCACTTTAATGTGAGCTGGCTTCAATAATATGTTTTCAGCAGGTTAGCGTCCTTTCCTTAATCTGGGAGCACAGTGAGGGACTTAATCACAGGGGAGCTACCTAGAAATTAAAATAGAGCAGGTTATAGTGGTTGGGTGAGAGGCACATTCAGTATCATCTGTAAGGCCATGGAATGTATCATTATGGATCTCATAAATTAAGACATAAGTGACCTCATACCCTGGATACTACCCAATTTAGCTTTGTGAAGTGCAGATCCTGCCTGCTAAATCTGGTGGATTTTTTTTGAAAGTGTGACCAAAGCCATTGATGAGGGCAAATCTATGCACACAGCATATCTCAACTTGGCAAAGGCTTTCAACACAATCCCACATTCAGGCATTACTGATAAACTTAGCAAACTGAATGTAAACCCCTTTGATGTAAGATGGGTTGCCAACTGGTTCACAAACTGGACACACACACACTACCAAAGTGGCTGACTCCACATCAACCAGCAAACCTGTTACCAGTGGGGTGCCAAAGGGGTCAGTGCTGGGCCCCCTACTGTTTGCTATATACTTCTCAGAAGTTCAAGACAAAACAAAATAGTTGTGGCTGACCATGTTTGCAGACAACTGCAAACTAGGTGCAATCATTGAATCCTCAAATGATGTCAGTATATTCCAGGAGGGTCTCATGCAAACCAATGAACAGTGTATTAATCACAGTCTCAAAGTGAATGCAAAGAAATGCATCATTATTCCCTTCAGCACAAACAATGTCCCTTCACACTATCAAATCAACAACAATACCCTAAGTGCCCATGAAGTGGCAATGAACCTGGGATTACAAGCTGACTGTGACATTAACTTCAGCCACCATGTGTCTACTGTAGCAAGGAAAGTTTTCTACATAGCACACAACTAGAAAAGGCATTGCCTCCAGAGCAAAAGAAATTATAACCCCCCCTATACTCAGCACTTATCTGGCCCATAAAGGAGTATAATGCACCATTCAGCATGTACTGTACTAATCACCTGCAGTAATTAGAGAGACCTCAGAGATTTCTAACAAAGAAGATCAAGGGGCTCCAGCATGTGCCTTACACAGACCAACTAAAGTCCCTGTCACTATACTCTGTATCATATAGACTGTATCATATAGACTGTATCATATAGACTTCTTACGGGAGACTTATGCCTGGCTTGCGGAGCAATCCAAAACCCAAAGTTAATGAACTTGCTGCATATCCTTAAATCAAACTGGACTGGGGCTACCCATTCCAGGGACCTAAATATGGCCTGTAACTTAAACAGGACATGCTGGAGGGGTAGATTTATCATCCAGCAACTGCTGCATCTTTGGAACAGGCTACCAATTCATGTGAAACAGAGCACCTCTATGACACTGTCAAAGAGGCACATGGACGAGTGGATGAGGCACTGTAAATTCTAAACAGGGATACCGCCCACAACCCTCTTGGACATGGGCAGGCATCACTAAATGCAATCTTGGGTACTCATTAGCATTTCTATGATATTACATTGGGATGAAATGGCTAGGCTTAAAATGACCAGGTCGATAACCTAGTAATCTCCTATGATCCTATGATTCCTTGATGCAATGAGGTATTTCAATTGATACTTATAACTTTTATCATATTTCCAACCCTTTGATACCAGTAGCTTTTGGGATACCATAAGTACATAAGGACATTAATAATCCATGTTACAGGTTGATTGTAGTTGCCTGGTGTTCTAAAACCTACCCACTAGCTGTCTTTATTGACCATGTGTTAAAAATTAATTCTCTTCAGTTAATCATATCCTCAGGGACTCTTGGGATTTTCTGTTTAAGATCAAACACCATCTTTATAGTGATACATGCAGTTTTTTGACTGTAGACATGTTGTACTTATTTACTAGTGTACCACATTAAATGGGTTTGGAATTTGTTTAACTCTGCCATGGTTGAATTAACCTCACTTGATAGCCATCTCATTAATCTATTGCATCTCTTATGGAATTTATTTTATTTAAAAATGCCCTTGTTTTTGAAGGTGCATATTTCAGATAACTATGTGGAGTGGCCATGGGAGCAGTTTGTGCACCCATTTATGCTAACATGGTCATGTACTGGTGGGAAAAACCCACATATTAAATTCCACATTTTCTCATTATTGGCTCATATACTTAAATTATGTGGATGATATTTTCATCTTCTGGACATCTTCTGGTCTTTAGGCTCCCAAATTTGTGGTGTTTTTAACCAATACAACCTCTTTTTTAATGTTTACTTACCAACACACTTTAGATGCTGTGAATTTTTTGGATGTTCACTTTTGGAAAAATAAGGTTAATATATGTTTTCAGTCTTCCATATACAGAAAACCTACATTTATGAATAATTACTTACAGTTCAACAGTTGTTATCCATGGTTTTGTAAAAAGAATATACTTAAGGATCAACTTGTTCAAGTGGCTAGCATGAGTTCCACTTTTGAGATTTTTAAGAGGGAATGTGACTTTATTTTGGGCATCTTTTTGGAGAAAGGTTACCCTTACAGTCTTCTAGTTTCTATTCAAGATGAGGTCTCTAGGGGTTGGGGTACCAAATATTTCCCCCTTGGGTTTTGGTTTGACACAGGATACTACTGTTCCTTCAACAAGAGTTGAACAAGTAGATAAATGTGAGTATTCTAATCCTTTGATTGTTAAATGCAAGTTTGATTTTGGACGTATCAAAGAAATTGTACATAGGAATTGGAACATTCTTAAGGAGGATGAGATGGTCTTTAATATTTTAGGCGAAATACCTAACATTGATTTTAAAACTAGAAAGAATGCCAAAAGTCTATTGAAAGTATTTACACCCCTAAAATGAATACATTACATAGAGGTACCCATAAATGTGGTGCTTGTAGCCAATGTCCTTATGTGTTGGAACAGGAATCTATTTGTTTAGACAACTATTGCCATTCTAAAATTAAGTTGCCAAATAGCTGTTGTCTTACCCAAGGGGTTGTTTATATTGCTCAGTGTTCCGGTCCCTTATGTTTAAGAATTTATGAACATTACTATGATATTCTTAGGCATAGTACTAACAATACTCTTTATAAACACTCTCTAGCTTGTCCTGGTTTCACTAAGTTTATGTTTGGCATTTTGGAAGTTGTCCCTTGGAATGAACAAGGTGGTTCTTAGGAAACACAAGTGGAAAATAGGGAATTAATTTGGCAACTTCAGTTAAATGCCTTGCTTTATCCTGGCATCAATGAAAAATATTTCTCTTTTGCCTGTTCTAAAATTAGGAGCTGCTAACTTGTGAAATGGTTAACAACATATCAATTATTTTAACCAAACCTTTTTTATGTTTTTTGATGGGTTTTATTGAATATTCCTTCTTCTGTATTTAACATTTCTAGTACAACAGAATGTGTTCTTAGACTTTATATAAATTGTTTAATGTTTCATCTATTTATCATATATTTTATTATAATAAGTTAATAATTGATTCAATTGGTTTAATGTTTTTTTTCTATTTTTTTTTAATAATTGTACCTATCATTAACTCTCTATCTGAATGTATTTAAATTTGGGAGACATTCTATCTTACTGGTTCTGATGAAGTCCTGTTTTCTTATTGGGCATAAAGTGCTAAACAAGTCATTTTTGTTATTATTGTTGTTTTTATTTCATAAAAAAAAATGCGCCTTTAGTTGTGGAGTTCCTGGAATAGTGGGTATTATCTGAAATGTGGCTTTCTACACCCGATACACTATGTGAGCCATTTGTTTTTTTTAATTCATCTTTTGAGTTATACCCATATACATGTATGTGATTATATACTGAATGGTGAACATGCTACTTGATCAACGTACAAAACATCATCCACAGCATGTCAAATATTCATTATAGTAAACACAATTCACATTGACCATCAGTACTTCAAAAAAACGAATCAAATTTCCTTTTCCAATGCACTACCCATGAATAGACCATATTCAGATAAAATTTGTCTGAAGAGTGGTAATGTTGATGGGAATGGCTTTTTTTAAGTTAAGATGCTTTGCATTCCTGTTCCACCTTAGTAACAGATGCTAAACCTAACCAAAACCCTACTCCTGGCCCTAACCTGAAAGTGAATCTTATCCCATAACCTAACACTAACACTAACCCTAACCCTAAAGACAAACACACAGTTAATCTATCCACTTATCTAATCCTTATCTCTAACCCTAACCTACACACACATTCACACACACACATTCACACACACACACACACACACACACACACACACACACACACACACACACACACACACACACACACATATGCCTAATATATGTCCCACTTATGTGTTACAACAAAACAAACATATGACAAAATGTCTACTTGGTAAACCAGACATTTGAACAAACAATCCTACACTTCTGGCTGCAACAGTGTTTTATCTATATCTCTATCTACAAATATATCTCTATCTATATCTATATATAGTTAGATAGCTATAGATGTGTGTGTGTGTGTGTGTGTGTGTGTGTGTGTGTGTGTGTGTGTGTGTGTGTGTGTGTGTGTGTGTGTGTGTGTGTGTGTGTGTGTGTGTGTCTGTGTGTGACATGTGTGTGTCTGTGTGCTTTTGTGTAACTTACATACTTCCAAGGATACTTACCTAACCCCC
This sequence comes from Protopterus annectens, assembly GCF_019279795.1. NCBI lineage: Eukaryota > Metazoa > Chordata > Ceratodontiformes > Protopteridae > Protopterus > Protopterus annectens. The sequence goes on along the minus strand of NC_056744.1, from coordinate 1,699,931,921 downwards.
ACACTCACAGGTAAAACTACATATGTAATAAATAGCCCACAGCTGCAGTGTAATAGTTCTATCTGACTTATCTGTTTTTTTATTTCATACCTCTGTATCTACAAAGTAGATGTATGTAAAGCAAATTTCAAGTATACTCAGCTTATGTTCCTCTCTATTCTTTTAAAGGAGCCAGAACTTCATTTAATATATATTGGTTTTGCTCTTAAAATGTCAGCCATATTAACATTGTGATACTTATACAGACGTTTCCTTTACTATGATATGTTCATTGGATAACACAGTCCTCTGCTCTTTATGGGATCTAGTGTATTCAATGCAGCACTAATAAGTTACTTCACTGAGTATATGTTCATGTGAGTATGTAGATTAACCCAAGCTACAAAATGTGATCTTATCAGTATCAAATATGCTTTTTTTTCAATATTTATCTATCATATTATTATTGAACTGTTTGATGTAACAAATTCAATAATATTAGACACTGCATTTTAAATATTGCTGATGTCAGTGCATTTAAATATGTCTGTAACTGTGCTCATTATTTATGTATTTGTAGAAAACAGTTGCTATTTAATGCTTTGTTCCCAAATTGTTGCTTTCTGTATATGCAAGTGCTTTCACCCCTAGGCCACATCAATCCATCAATCAATCAATCAATCATTAGCGAGTGGCCCAGGAGTACAGTACTGTCATTCTGTTACTGGTCTTAATGATGAAATTGCCAGCACAGAGATAGTAATGCCAAGTGCCTAGTTATTAAAACCATTGGCACATAAGGAGACATAATCTGCACTGATAATGTTCTGAGCAATCATCAAAGCTAATTCTTGTGTGAGAGACTGAGGTAATAAGGCAGAAACCATCAAAGCTTGAGTCTATGCCACTGCTGCTAGATGAACTGAAACTGGAGCCTGTAGTTGGGCTATGGCTGCTGCAGACATTATAAGTATAAAGCATCAAGTAGGAAGTTAAAATTCTCTCACTGGCTCACTTCTAATGGGATTAAGAAGGGGTCTACATCTCCTTCCAAGAACTCTAACAATAGCCTCAGATTCCTTAGCATAACTTAAGCTATGTAAAACAAATGAACAAAGGGACCTGGAAGTACTCAAGCTAGAGTCAAAAAGCTGAGATCCAACATTGTTACCTTCTAAATTATCAGGTTCCATGACCAATATAAAACAAATTTAAACAAATTCCATTATAACTATGAAGCCCCGTTTCAGCACTATGTTTGGAGAACAAGAGAAAGTCTTATGTGATTTCACCATAGTAGGAAGAGGCAAATCAGAAGGAAGAAAAGTTTTTTTAGGAAGAATGGATTTAAACTTTTTCATTTGGTCAGATATTATAGAACCATTTTGATATATCCTAAAGGCTGTACTGAATTAAGTTTAAGAAAAACTTAGAAGGCAAAGTTTGAAAAACGCAATTGTAAAGACAAGAAGATAACAGTGGGATAAGGTTAAGTAAATGTTCACAAAGGTGAAAAGTTTTCTTTCTTTTTTCATTCTTTAATTCTTTCTTTTCAGTTTTTTTTTTATTTGTTGTCTAGGATTAGTCACTGAATGGTTCCATTATGGTGTAGTCACAGAAAGAAAATCTCTAAGAAAGAAGGACAACATAAGTTCAATTTTATATAATGGTAGTAAATAAATTACACGTTATAATGAATGTAAACATATCATCTTTACTAATAATTCAGTAGTCCTGTGGCAGAGTAGGATGAATCTCTTACTATGACTCAAATGACCTGTGGTTCATTAGTAGGACAGGTACTAAACAGGCCACATTGTTGGGATGAGAACAAGTGGCCTGTGTCATCCTGCCCATCATGGGAGGAGGTAGCCTAGGCTCACTGCAATGTAACATTGTTATGACCCTTCAGAACTCCCAGGCAAAGGTCATATGCTGCTTTGTCAAAGGTTTCACATGAACAGAAGCCATACCTCTCAACTTCTTAGTATACAAATCTAGGTAAAGCCTAAAATAATGGTGGACAAATGCCCAAAATGCCGACAGATTTGAAATATTGCTTAAAGGCTTAGAAAGTTGATAGAATAACAGGTTTTATTTTAGCATGCATTTTCTGAAGGAAAGTAATGTCTTTCGGCTTTTCCTGGTTAGGGGTTGCCACAGCGGATCACAGGTCCGCTTATGATTGGCAGTGGATTTTTATGGTGTCAAGTTGCCAGCTTGGTGCCCAACCTTCAAAGAAGGCACACCCACTCATGCATGCATCTACCTGCATGTCTTTAAAGTTCACTCGACCATAGGGAGGACATGCAGACTCCGCACAGAAGGAGGTCCAGCTGAGAATCGAACCGGAGAGCCTCTTGCTGTGAGGGAACAATGCTAACCGCTGCACCACTGTGGCCATAAGTGTAAAACTTAAGTATGTATCATCATTCACTGTCTTTAGTTTTCCGTGATTTACCAGAAAATCACAAATTTTCTAAGGAACTGACTAAAAATATGAGGCACAAATCTAGATTTTCTGTGAAAATCTGACCAGGTGAGCGATATGACAGAAGTCTGAATGCATCTACTATTAATACAGTGTCTGCAGAGTTGCAGAGGGAGTGGTAGTTAGGATACATTTCCCAGAAGTACTAATAAACTGTACCAGTGTCATTGATTTCATGATGGTCCCAGCCTTAGGTCATGTAGAGCATGGTGGAGGCTCACATGGACCTTGTAGCACCAGTTGAATGATAAGACCTGGTGGTAGATGATGGTTAGCTGTGGGGGGTCTACCAACAACTTAGTAAAGCAGGCAAATGAAAGTGTTAATATGATTAACTATACAGGTAAGGTGTAATCTGCATATAGTCAGGTAACCTATTAGGAATAGATTGGCTTTTGACATATTAGAACCTATAATAGCATAGTATCATACTACTTACAGTCAGCATTTAAATAATCATTACAATTACAAAAAAAAATAATGCCGTACATGGGATAAAAGATATTTTGTATTTCAAATTTTCTACTGACCTATTGCAATTCGAAAATGTTATCATTCATCTCTTAGATTTCAACCAGGTGCACATTTCCTAATACTTCTCATCAAAAGAGTCAGTCACTGTTGACAGACAGAAAATGAAGCAAAGCCAAACTGCATTTGAGTCTATTTACATTGTATTGTAATATGAATTCACAATTAATAGGACATCTGAGAAAATATCAAAGTTATTAGCTAAATGTTGCATCAAACACTAACATCTGGAGTGACAGCACTTCAGAAAAACATGACACTTGTAATATGCATCTGATAATGTGGATCCTTTGAGGTTATTGTCATCCATGTTGTTTAGATCTTTATTTAATTCCCTGAGAGATGTAGTCTGTTATAAATTCATGTGTTTCAGAGCCTAGCAATATGAATTTACATAAATCAAGCTACCATACTAACTGAAAGATAATGCTTTAAAGGTAACGTTGTTTAGGTGTTTCAGTATAAACTTAAATGTTGAAGGATGTATGAGCTGATGACTTTTACATTTTTTTTGGACTCAGCATATTATTTCATTGTAATACTACAGGAGATAATCTGAAAACGTTTGAATGTAATTATTGTTAGAGTTCTAATGCCATCAACATGAGCAAGAAAAAATCAGATCATTAATAACTCTAGCATTATACTAAAAAGATTTATTACATAAACTTTTTAACCCATTGCTTTTATCGAAAAACCTTTTGAATTTTAACAGCTGGTATAATACTGAGAGTCAATATCTACTAAGCACTTAAACGAATAAAGGTAAGACGATGCTTGGCTTTATGCCATGAGATTTAATTGCTGTATTAAGAAGGGCTACTGATAAAAACTTTAATAATAAGTGCAGTAAGAAGTGTACAATGCTTTCTTGATACACATTTAAATGTAGAAAATTCAGACGTTCTTTTACCAAAGTAATATCTGACAATTATCTTTTTTAAAAAATGTATTTCTCTTTCTAGCCCCATGTTTTTAAATTAAATTTCTCCTCAGAAACATATAGGGAGGTATGGCTGCATGACGCAGTTCCCATATAACTAAACCTTCAAAGGAAAGATGGTACCAGTTATAAATAGGCAGGGTTTCTAAATCTCATCATCAACAATGACAATCGTTTCTAATTATGCCATTTTGAAATAGTGCATCTAATAATGACTTGTCTCTTTTTACATCATGTAGCAGATCATTCTCTTTAAGTAATTTATACTATTTAATCAAAATTCAGTCAAACATCTTCTAATATAGGATGACAAATTATAATGCTGCATGCAGTCATTTTCCAATAGTTCAATAAATGATTCATTATTCTGAAATATTATCACTTTATGAAATAATTAACAAAGTTCAAGTTTTACAAATTGCTTTTAACCAACTATGTTACTGATTGCTTTTGAAAATATGTATATTATTTTTTTCCTGTAAAAGACACCTTTACCCAACTGAAATGTGCATTTGAATAGTAAACTAAAGCCTCTATGCAGATGAAATGTACATCTCAATAGAATATGTCAATGATAGTATATTGACTATACACTATTCTCAGTGCAATAATATATTTACTTGTGAATTCTCATCTTCATTTTCTTTGTTGACCATAGGACGTGATAAAATATCTAAAACTTGAGGACTACTCCAAGCTGCATCAGTGTAAAGAACGTGTTGAAAACTAATAAATGTTACTAATTCATCCCACATAAAAAATGGAAGCATCACAACCTTGTTTTGAAAATATCAATGGCTCTTGCAGAAGAACCCCACGTCGATTTGCTGAACAGACTGCACTTTATATCACATTGATATTAGGTGATGCTCTCTGCATCAGTGGAAACGTAATGGTTATCATCTCAATTTCCTATTTTAAACAGCTCCATTCTCCTACCCATTTCCTGGTACTATCATTAGCCTTTGCTGACTTTCTAATTGGTGTTTTAGTTCTCCCATTTAGTATCATTAGAGTGGTTGAATCCTGCTGGTATTTTGGGGATGAATTTTGCATGTTTCACAGTTCTTTGGATATAGCATGTTCTCTGGCATCTATTTTTCATCTTTGTTTTATTTCCATTGAACGTTACTTTGCAGTTAGTAACCCTTTGACTTACCATTTAAAATTCACTACTTCAGTTTTAATCCTGTTAGTATGTTTAGGTTGGCTTGTACCTATAACTTTTGTGTCAGTTCTGTCCTACTCAAATACATATGCCAATAGACTGCATGATGTTATTGCAGCTCCCCCATGCAAAGGAAGTTGTCAGATGGAATTTAATGACTTAATGACTGTAATAAACTTTCTGATTTATTTAATTCCATTTTCTTTAATGGTAGGGATGTATGCTAAAGTTTTTGTCATTGCTAGAAAGCAAGCTAGACTGATAGAAAGTATAACAGTAAAAACAACCACAGTAGAAGAATACAGTATCAGAGTGGGAAAAAGAGAGAGAAAGGCTGCAAAAACATTAGGTATAGCCATTGGAGCATTTACAATATGTTGGATGCCAATTTTTTTAGATGTAGCAGTTGACACTATTTTTAATGTTATAACACCAGTAGCACTATATGAAGCCTTTTACTGGATTTCGTACTTCAACTCATCTTTGAATCCTCTAATATATGCCTTCTTTTTTCCTTGGTTTCGCGAAACAGTCAGACTTATTGTAACCTGCAAGATACTGAGAACTGATTACTCTGACACAGATCTTTTCAAAGAATGATCTGCACACTCATCTTGTAGCTGTGTCATGTGATAAACAGTACCTGGTCATTAGAATCACTGCAGTGTGCCAGCACTATGGCCATGCTAAATGCTAATACGGCATTGTGAAGAATTGGCAATATCTAATAAGTGAGGTGCTACCCCCTGCAAATACCTATTAGAGTAGTTATGTAGCCAAACCATTCAGAGAGTGGCTCGTCTGCATTAATTAGCATACTCGGTCATATAAATGAAGACAGGAGGAATGCTGTATTCCGTTCTTAAAAGCTAAGATTAGATAGCGGCTGTGGAGAAGTAATAGTGATGGTGATGATTGTGGGTATATGTATCTGGCAGTGTGTGTGAGCAGATCTGCAGGACTGTGAGTGGTCATGAATGACTGTGTGTGGGCTTATTTGAAGGCCTGCATTTGGACTGGAGCTTGAATGAGAGAGGTGCCTATGTCAATGCGATGCAGGGACCACCACTGCTAATTATGACAGGAAAGTGCTGAGTACCACTAGTGGTAACTACCAGCAGTACAGATTTATTCAAATTAGTTGATAATGAGATTATCCTTATTGTGAATAATCATATCTTTTTATGTGATTATGTAAACTGCCCATTTTGGCTGCAGCAGTTTACAATCACATTGGGTTTCTTTATGAATTCCAGTCTATCAGTATATGCTTCACATCATTGTAACACTGGGTATCTTAAAACAGGTAGAGAACATACTTTTCAGAAAATGTATAATACATTCACTTTATTCATTCTCATACAAGTATTTTATCCCATGTGAAATGACAGTAATTGAATGCTTTGTTTTCACATCTTCCACATTTTTGTTAGGAAGTGCAGTGGTGCAACAGCTAACACACTAGCCTTTGGTGTAGAATGCTGTGGGTTTTATTCCCAAACCAGGTAGATTGATTGCTTACATTGCAGTGCAGCATAAGGGGGGGTGTTGTACTCCTGATGTATTGTCCTTCACTGAGACCTCATCTGCTTGAGTTGGTGGTAGCTGAGGTGGATGTAAAAGATCCCATTGTACCTATCAAAAAGAAAAAAATCCAATGGTACCTGTCAAAAAGAGTTGGGGAAGTTCCACAATGCCCTGACCAAATTTCTCCTAGCACTGCAAATACCACCTCGTTTCTCCCCTGAAAAGAGAATACTAGCCTTGTGGGGCTAACCTGATATATAAATAATAAATACATATACTGCGTATTTATTTAATTATTTATTGTATCAGACTACTGTCTGGTTTTTCTAAGGGGAAACTCTACGGCAAACAATGCAGTTTAACAAAAACATTTTGTTGAGATAACTGGAAGGAAGATTTTAGTCTAGACTGCTGAATTTAGGAATTTATTGTGTGGACTGCATTTCATAAATATGGTGTACTGTTCATGCTATTAAACAAATTCATCCTCCTGTTTGGCTGTACTCTGTGTGGCATTTGTTTGTGTTTTTAATCTCCCTTCTGCCTGCTACCAGTGAAGCTGATGTGGTAACATACTGAGACAAAATATGAAAAATAAATGTGCTACTTGTCTGCACAAAGAACAGAGTAAATATCATTTGCCATGTGCATTTAATCTCCATCTAAAGGCAATAATATTCTTCGGTCTGTAGTAGTATGCATACGTCTTGGAAAACAAAATATCAATACAGCAGTATAGCCAGAATAATTTGATGGATAATAAAGGCAAGAAACACATTGTTGTCTTTTGATTTTACTAAACCTACAAACCTTCCTTAAGTGCCTGTCAAATAATTGGAAAACAAAAGTACATTAGAAGAATTGCTGTGGAAGGAAATTAAACAATTATGAAGTGCTCAGTAGGTGTAGATAAATGATAATGCAGCACCTTGTAAAAATGATAGTTACACAATGCAAAAACTGTCCCTACCTATCTGAGGACAATTAATGCTGATACTGCATGTCCAATATTAAAGTGGTAAACAACCAAAGAAAAATAATGAATAACAGTGTTTCAAGAAAAGAAAAAAAGACAATTGCAAAGTACAAATAGGGAATGCATAAGCATTTCCATTTAATATATCTTGAAGGTTATTAGCAAATAGAATTAATGAATATGCAATAAAATGATTTTTGTAATACAGTGTCCTGCTCATGATATTCCAGACCAATTCTGTTTGTCCTTGTGGTAACAGCCATTCTTATATCCATATAGTCAACAAAGGTAAGCACACACACACACACACACACACACACACACACACACACACACACACACACACACGCACGCACGCACGCACGCACGCACACACACACACACACACGCAGAGAGAAGCTCACACACTCTCTATATCTAAGACATACATATAGGTTCATAGGTTCATAGGTTGGTACTAGGCTATCAGCCCTAGGGCCTATACAAGCCTAGCCATAACAATTCCCTGGCTATTTCTTCCCACATTATTTACTTTCCTGGACCCCTGTCTAGCAGGGTGACTGACGTGATCCCTGGGGTGAATTTCCTTTCTCCCATCCAATCGTCAAGGTTCCTCTTGAAGAGGTCCAAAGAGGCACTCTGCTTGACATGTATGGGCAATCTATTCCAGAGTCTGGGGAGTCTCTGGGTCAGGAACCTATCCCTCCAGCATGTTTTGTTTATTGTAATGACAAGGTTTAGATCCCTGGGCGTGTAGCTCTGAGGGATTGGGATTTCTTTAAGTGTAGCATGTCCAACAGCTCTGGGTTTGACATGGCCTTGTATGTTAAGCAGAGATCGCATCTGAGTAGACGATATGCGACAGAGTATAGCTGGAGTTTTTAAGGCGGTCAGCGTGGGGCATCTGCTTTATGCCTGTGATTCTTTTAGTGAGGTATTTCTGAGGCCTTTCCAGTTGTTGCAGATGTCTTGAGAGGTACATACCAAATGGGGCGTTGTATTCTATAATGGGTCTAATGAGGGATGAATACAGTGGGACAATGACCTCCTTTTTCTGGATGAAAAGCCCTTCGTGATGAGGTGTGCCACATAGAAGGATTTCCTGACTGTTGTGGCGATGTGGTTATCGAAGGTGAGACCACTGTCCACCTGTGTCCCTAAGTCTCTTATCACACTTTCTGTGTTTAGTGTACTGCCACCTATATGGTAATTCATGGATACATGTTTTTCCCAAAGGGGATAACAATACATTTCTTGGCATTGAGCTTAAGCCCATGGCTCTGGCACCAAGCATCTGTTTCTGTAAGGCCCTTTTGTAGAGTATCCACATCATTTGGGGATTCAATAATGGCTCCCAGTTTGCAGTCATCTGCATACTTTGTTAGCCAGAGTCCCTTAGTGTTGACCTGTACTTCAGAGAAGTAGATGCCAAACAAGAGCGGCCCCAGGACTGAACCCTGAGGTACTCCACTTGTCACTTGTCTGGAGCTGGATTTGGAGTCGGCTACTTTTACAGTGTGGGTTCTATCAGTAAGCCATTTAGCAACCCATTGGGTGACATAGGGATTAATGCCCAACTTAGTAAGTTTATCTATGATTCCAGAGTGGGGGATGGTGTCAAAGGCCTTGGCAAGGTCTAGATAGGCTGTGTGGACCACCTTACCCTTGTCCATGGCTCTGGAGACTGATTCAAGAAGTCAATCAGGTTCAGGAGACAAGATCGGCCCTTCACAAACCCAAACTGTGTGGGGTCCAGTGTTTGAAGGTTGCCAATGTCTTTGTTTATAAGTTCCATGATAATTACATGCACACACAAACACACATAGCTGATTCTGTGAAACTCAACAATTGCAGGTAGTTTCTGTATTTTTTATGTAATGTCAAGGCAGTAATCAATAGAGTACACAGAGTCTGGGAGAACTCAGTCTAAATTACAGATATTCTCTTATCTCAGAGTTATCATTTGACTTAATTATTTCCTTCTTTATTCCATTGATGAAACCATGTTCAACATCCCTATAAAATATGCTAACAGATGTATTTGTTCAATACAGAGAAACCTTGAAGGCAAAGGATTTAGGAAAAGTGCAGGGTGTGAGGAGGTCAAAAACAAAGATTAGTATTTCTGTAATTTCAATGTTATTATTATTATGTCTGACAGACCATAAACTGGCTCATTTTCAATTGAGGCATAGAGTTCATAAATGAGAGGGCTCTGTATTGGTGACAGTTCATGAGCCAGACTTATGATATACTAAAGCAGTACAAATTCATAATTGCAATACCTTTCACTTCCATAGCAGCTGGTCAGGTAATATGTCGATGAGCTATCAGACAACTGAGGTGGTTCGGTGTCCTTGAATGACTGCAGTAGGTGATAGCTTGTTTGAATAAGTGAACAAGAGGCAATAAATAATGCTGGGGATAGCAACACAGTTAACAATATGATTATAATTGCTACAGATCTGGTTGTCTAATTATCTATGCATCTATCTATCTATCTATCTATCTATCTATCTATCTATCTATCTATCTATCTATCTATCATTTAACTAGGTATCTATATGTCTATCTTGCAATTTAATGATTCACAAATTCATTTATGCTTGTCAACTTGATTGGTTATACTGGGAAACAATGCAGTTTATGACCAGAGGACAAACTCCAACATCAAATAATTTAAAGGAAATTTTGTTACAGACATTACAAAAACAATTTAGAAAGGAACAATGGGAGAACATCTGTATGATATGAAATATTCAACAGAGAGGCTTTAGGATGCTTCTTGAAAGTGTTTGCATAGACAGTTTCATTACTCAAACAGAGTTCAGATAATGTTCCCTCAGATAGACAGCAGATGATAGGAGTCAATGAAAAAAATATGGAACACATTTTTGGGCATGCAATGATATTGAAAATTTAAAAAACTCATTACAGAGTATTTTATCAGAAATGTAGGGGGAGCAAATGGTTGAAATTAAGGAAATTATTCTTTTGAGCTGGGACACAGGATCTGAATTGCCTTGACAAAGTAAGACCTTACTAATTTTAATGTCATTATCCGCCAAAAGACATTACTAGAAAATTGAAATCAAAATCAGAGCCACCTGTAACTGAAGTGCTGAATATTGTAAGGGAGACAAAAGAAGTGGAGGTGGGATCTTTAGAAAAGAGAAGGAAAAATTATATCAAATAAATGGAATTTGTGAGAACACTACATACAGAATAATGTTCAGGAGGAATGAGGTTTAAGGATAGCAACAACTGAGAAATGTATGCAATGTTGGAATGAATTATCATTAAAACATACACTGCATGAAAACATTAAGAAATATTGCTATTGATTGCTTTTCTTTTAATGTATGTGTAACTATGTCTGATTTAATAAAATTGTTAAAAAAATCAGATAACATTAAAATGCAATGGCTTTAGAATAATAAGATAGGGCAGGAGATTATGTATGCGTACTTAAATGTCATATTCATCATACTGCTACATACTTTAAACCAGTTGTTGCAAAACTTATAAAAATAGCCATTTCTGAACAATACATCCTCATTGTAACAATGAGCAGGAAATGAATAAGGTGGGGTGGGACAAGTGATAAGCCAGAAAAAGCAGTGTTATGTAAGATGTACTACTAAAGGGAGGGAACACATCTTGCCAACAGTCTGCTAAGATGAGCAACTAACATGAGTTGTACAGTACTGCATATGCTGTATGCCTTTTTAAATGTTAAGCTATAATATTTAGTGTTAAGCACTTGTTTGAATAGGCTTGAAATGTACTTCTTGTGTGGGATGTTTGGTGTAATTTTTTTTTACATCTTAGAATGATACACATGATCATTGAACTTGATCAACATTCATTTTTTTTTTCAGTTTTTTTTTATTCAGATAATTAGGCTAGTATTCACACTGTAGTAGAGTCTGAGCAAACAAATATGTTTCCAAGCCAAACAAGTAATTGTCAAACCTCAAAAGCCTAAGCCTTTATTCTGTACTTGTTATGCTTATAACTTCTTTTAAGATGCCAAGCATTCCTGTATGTTTTGTTTCACATGTTCTAGTTAGCAGAAAGCCATTCTACAAGAGGATATAGACTATTGTATAAATATTTCTGGATGTGAAGCCTCCACCATATTAAAACTCAGCGTAGAGAGTTTACAGAGAGGATACACAGTATATGACAAAAGTGGGTACATCACCCACGATATTTCAATTTATTAACATTTTTTTTGGATTTTTCATAGGCATTATTTTGAAAAAAAAATGACAACATTCAAACAGTATAATTGTTGGGTGCACAGTGGTGTGTTTCTGCTTTCTAATGCCGCAACAACAGTATGAATGAATGCAATGTTTCCTATGGGAGGTAGTTCTTTATCCTCTTGAGCTTATCTGAGTTGACATGAAAAAGAGACATACAGTATTAGAATACATGTAATGTACTGCCTTCTGAGAAGAATGCATGCATTTTATACCATTACTTTTTATAAATCCATAACCATTTTTTACATTCTCTGGAGCAGAAAGCAGAGTGTGAGTGTATTCATTTGGAAGCTACTTACAGGACTTGTCCCTAAGTATTCAAATATATATGTACTAACTGATATGTTTTTTATACATATTTTTTATATATAACTTTTTTATATATGTGTTTCCTATGTATACTTTATATATGAGATTGTTTTTAAATGGTTTTATCTTTATCAGATTTGTATATTAAGCTGGGTCTTTGATGTCTGCCTGCTTCTTTAAATAATCATACCAATTAACTTACTTGATTGATTAATTGTTTAAAACCTGTGTATATATAAGATGTGGAATCTTAGAATGAATGTAAGATCTGATGAAGCTACACAGCGAAAGCGCTTATCTTATTAATTATTGATAATAAAGTACTTTGAACTTTAAGTGTTACACTTGTTTTCGCTCAGTCCCGCTATTTTGATTTACTATAACTTTGATTTATACTGCTTGGGTGTTTTTGTTAACACACACACACACACACGCACACACACACAACACACATACACACAACACACACACACACACACACACACACACACACACACACACACACACACACACACACACACACACACACACACACACACACACACACACACACACACACACACACACACACACACACACACAACACACACACACACACAGCAGCAGCCTCCATTACTTAATTTAATAATTTGTTTTTCATAGGATTCTAATAGCTACATTTCTGTATTATATTTCATCCATATGCATAATGATTCATATTCCTTCTTTCTTATGCTTTGTTTTTGTTCTGGTTATACTTGTGCCTACTAAAGGTATCGATAAAAAAGTATAATAGGGATTCTGAGCATTAAACATTTATTTATTTCACATTTGTTGACCAGGAAAGTCCAACTGAGTAGAAGCCCTTTTTCAGCAGAGACCAGGGGAGAAAGCTTCACAGTAAGGCAAGAAAAAACATTATACAATACAGTGAAGAAAGCATTTAGTATACAATAAAACAGTTTAGCAGTATATCTAGAGTGCTAACATACACATTAAGCGATGAGTACAAAAAATAATGTAAAAATGTCATTACAATAGTAGAATCAGACAAAAATAAGCAATTTTTTAACAGTAGAAGTAAAGATAATGTGCCACTAGTCAGAAAGATGTCAACGATATAAGTGGGATTTAGTATATGCAGTGCAACATTATTAGTTGGTGTTTGTAAGTTAGTTTATAGTAGAGAAGGGAGTATAATAGAGGAGATAACACAAGAGTAAAGGATGAGTTCAGGTAAGATGATAACAATTACAGATCCAGGTCCTGTTGTGGTATAATTTAAGAGTTTTCTTGAATTCATGAATGTGGGTTACATTTCTAATGGTCATTGGAAGCATGTTCCAGGCAAGAGCAGGAAAGTAGCTATAAAGATTGTGTCAAAAGATTATTTTGGTTGTGAATCTGTAAAAGATATTCATCAGAGCTTCTGAGAGAGTGAAGGGGCTTATAGAACGAGACAAGTGAGGAGATACTGGGGCAGAAAGAGGGCTTATTCAGAACTGAATGGATATCAAGCAGTAGAGTAAGTAAGAGATGGTTACGAAACTCTAACCAGCTGAGTGTTTGTAGAGCTTGACAGTGATGAGATCTGGAAGGCAGGCTGGCAGCAAATCTTGCACCTTGTTGTAGGTGAATTCAAGTTGGAGACTAGTGAGGTCTGTAGGTTGGTTAGGATTTGTGAGCTGTAGAAGAGATTGGGAAGAAGGTAGGCTTGGGCAAGAGAGATCCAGGAGCTGCATGTGAGGGATCTTTTGTTTCTGTACAGAAGTCCCAGCTTTTGGTGGGTTTTCATAATGCTGTGGAGTACATGGAGGTCAAATTTAAGTTGGTCATCAATTATTGCCACAAGGATTGTTGTGTGGATATCGGGTAATATATTAGTGTTCTTTAAGGTGGAGATGGAAAAAGAGAATTTTAGATGGTAGAGAGAATTTGGAAGGAAGAGAAGAAATCCAGTCTTTTTAGAAATAAGTATGAGTTGGTGGTCAGCAAGCCAAGTTTCAGTGAGATTAAAAGATGTTTGGGTCAGGGTGAGCAGATCAAAGGGGTTGTCAGCAACAAAGATGATAGTAGACTCATCCACATACTTTATGATTGAAGACTGAGAGCAGGATGTGTAGAGTTGGTTGATGAATATATTAAATAGGATGGGGCATAACATATAGCTTTGGGAACATCCACTTTGATGGGGAGCAAAATAAGATATGGTAGAAAGCCATTTTACAGATTGCTGTCTGACTGTGAGGTAGATGTTGAACCAGGAGATAGTAGCAGGAGAGATGCTGAGTTAAGAGAACCTGGAGAATAGGATAGGGTGAGTAGCCATGTCAAAGGCTTTAGAGAGGTCTAAAAAGAGGCAGGACATGAATGTATTATTGCCACTAGCTACCAAGATGGAGTTGGTAAAGGAGAGAAGTGCAGTAGTGGTGCTGGGGTGGGAGCAAAATCCATGCTGGGTCAAGATGATTAGGTTTTTTTGAGAGAGGTGAGCAGTGATTTGTTTGTGAACACAGTGTTCAAGGATTTTGGAGGGGAGGGAGTATGGCAATGGGACGATAGTTAGAGAGCTCAACAGAGTTGCTGCTTTTGTGGATGGGTATAGTGTAGAATTTTTCCAAAAGTGGGGAAAGTAGATTTGTTAATAGAGTGGTTAATGAGGATGGAAACTGAAACATCACAGGACAGATGAGTATATTCATAAATTGATCAGTATGTTAGTCATATATTTATATCAACAGCATAGTGAAAAATATAACTCAGGAATAACTCAGGAATAATAGAGCTAGCCCCTACTATTCAGAATATAGCCATCCATTTGTGAGGCAAGAGACACATAGGTATCAGGTGGTCTTCATCCTCACCTATACTAGAGACAACAGAATCTTGAGAGAAATTATAGAAAAGAATTGACAGATTTTACAAGTTGATGATCAGATAGCTGAATTAGTTGGGAATAAACCCAACATAGTATACAGGAACACAAAAACACTTAAACAGAGATTATGTTAACCCCAGTTAGCTGGAGGGGTACCTAAGCACAGGGAAAAGGGACAATCAAGTGCGGCAGTTGTAATTTCTATGAGTTTATTGGAGAAGGGTGTATTTTTGAACATCCTGATACTGGAGTGAAATATGAGATAAAAATAGAAGCTAATTGCAATGCAAAAAATTTTGTATACCTTGCTCGATGCATAATGTGCCATTTCTTTTATACAGGAAAGACTAATAGATATCTGAGGGAGCAAATAAGAGACCATATCTACTGTTTAAGGAAGGGACATACTTATAGTGCTATAGCTAAGTACACATTGGAAATGGGGCCTGATCATCAATTTAGATTTAATGTTTTAGAGACAGTGAGAGAAGATGTTAGGATGGGCAATTTGTCCAATGTTACTGAAGAAAAGGAACAAATAGATTGTTAGACTTAGGGAACATATGGGAAAGAGTCTGAATGACCATGTAGTACTTACTTCTAAACTTAAGAACAGGAATTTAAGGAAGTTAATGGATGGTATATGTTTTTAAACAGTGGTTGTAAGTGAGCATTTTTTATTTTGTATTTTTTATGTATTTTATGCATTGTTTATATGTTTTCATGCATACATATTATATATATGTTTTGTGATAGACATGTATTTTTTTTAGAAATTGATGTTCATGTGATGTGATGTCATGACTACAGCTATGTGATTGTTGGATGTGAAAAATTTTCTCTTATTTAAAACCAATGTTTGAAGTTTTTTTATGAAGGTCGATGAAGCAAGTGGTAAATTTGTGAAAGCACTAACCTGTTCTATAATAAAACATTCTTTGCTGGATCCTACACTTGGAATCAACTATTTTTGTGAAAACATCTGCTGTGAGCTGCATACAGTATTGTTTGGGATTTTGACTTATTTGTGTCTACAATACTAGGATACTTAATTTACTTATAAAGTACACTTTCTAATAGACCAATGCTTTTAAGAGACAGTATGAGTTGTGCAACACAATATTAAAAGCTTTAGAAAGATGACACACACATATATATATATATATATATATATATATATATATATACAGGCTTTGCTAAGTAAAATTCACCATGAATTAAGTGAGGGCAAAAAGCATGTAGCTGAGGAGTTGTTAGTAAAATATTTTTTTCCTCTGATGACAGCTGTTTTGACTGAGGTATGGATGTTATGAAAACGTATGTAAATGTAGTGCATAGAGGTTCTATGGCAGTATTTTAAGAGACAGCATCACTATTTTACCTTTTATTTTATTCTATTTTATTTTATTTCTGGAGCTATCCATAGTAGGGAATGTCAACAGGTCATGTTTCTTTTTTTCTAACTGAAGCAAATTTATGGAAATAAGATGTAGCAACATCAAGAGGGAGTGAATGCAAACAGTTCAGTCAGTATTGGATAAGGCACTGCTTGAAGAAGGAATGTTACACTTTGAATGTTTTGTGAGAGGCAGAAAATTTGTATTTTGAGCCCTTTAGTGGGGAGCAAAATTATAAAAGTAGAAATATAGTTGATGATACTGTCTGACAAATCTCCAGAAATGGAGATATTTGGTGTAGAATCTAAGAATTTCAGTTGATAAAGTGAGAGTCAATATTATGTGTATTTTTATGACAGTTTCTAGCATAAATGTTATTAAATT
The DNA here is from genome assembly GCF_019279795.1 of Protopterus annectens. Classification (NCBI taxonomy): domain Eukaryota; kingdom Metazoa; phylum Chordata; order Ceratodontiformes; family Protopteridae; genus Protopterus; species Protopterus annectens. The sequence goes on along the minus strand of NC_056744.1, from coordinate 1,699,915,088 downwards.
TGAATGCTTTATATTTTATATAGCGTTTCGTTAGTTAGTGTACCTGTTGTATTTGTTGGGTGTGGTCCTCTTTTAGAAAATCTGTCAACTGAAATCAAGAATGGGATATGATTTGTGAAAAGAAGAAATTAAGTTATAACGCTTTTTAAGCACCACAACATATATGTATAATATGAGAGCTAGAGAAGGGAGGTAAACTATACTGAGTGTAGATGATTTGAGTGTGAGTGCAATGATATGTGATATATGTTACTTATTGTGCAAGACTACAGATAATAAACAGCAGATGGAATTGGCTAACTGAAGTTATTACTATTGTTAGAGTATGTGAACATGACAAAGTAAGGGGTTTTAAGGATCCACAGTATAATAACAAAGAAACACAAACTAAAAGTATTCTTACTACAACATAAAATAAAAAGTAGTCTTAAGATAGGTGGTTATGTTAGTGCAGTAAGGCATGCCATTTACTATTAAAATGATTGAAAGGAGCTATGTAAAACTTCTACCCTAAGAAGAAACAGGAAACACTACCTTAGTTCTGTGCTTCATTTAAAGGTCTATATTCTCCTAGCGGAGGAGACCCTGGAGAGGTGGAGATATGCTCTAGAGAGGAGAGGAAAGAAGGTCAGCAGGACTAAGAATATATGTGTGTAAATGAGAGGGAGGATAGAAGAATGGTGAGGATGCAGGGAGTAGAATTAGCGAAGATGGATGAATTTAAGTACTTGGGATCAACAGTTCAGAGTAATGGTGAGTGTGGAAGAGAGGTGAAGAAGAGAGTACAAGCAGGGTGGAATGGGTGGAGAAGAGTGGTGGGAGTGACATTTGATAGAATGGTACCAGTAAGAGTGAAAGGGAAGGTCTACAAGAGGGTAGTGAGACCAGCTATGTTATATGAGTTGGAGATGGTGGCATTGACAAAAAGGCAGGAGTCAGAACTGGACATGGCAGAATTAAAAATATTAAGATTTGCACAGGGTGTGATGAGGATGGACAGGATTAGGAATCAGTACATTAGAGGGTCAGCTCAGATTGGACGGTTTGAAGAGAAAGCCAGAGAGGCGAGATTGTGTTGACTTGGTCATGTGCTAAGGAGGGATGCTGGGTATATTGGAAAAAGGATGCTAATGATGGAGCTGCCAGGTAAGAGGATAAGAGGAAGGGCTAAGATAAGATTTATGGATGTGGTGAGAGAGGGCATGCAGGTGGTTGGTGTGACAGAGCAAGATGTAGAAGGCAGGAAGAAATGGAAACAGATGATGCACTGTGACGACCCCTAACTGGAAAAGCTGAAAGAGAAGATTCTCCTAGCAGAAACACAGCACTATACCTATGTCAACTAGATAAGCAAGCATGCAGCACAAAAAAACATTATAAATAAATAAATAAATAGGTTGATAGATGGGATAGATAGATAAAAAGAAATTGCAACTTCATATTGAGAAAGGTTGCCCTTTCAACATAAAACAAACATCAGTAAAATGCAGAATTTGTATAAGTCATAAAACTTCAAGCTGGTGCCATGATAACATCATATAAGAAGAAGACATAATCCAACTGAATTGTAGTTGCAATTCACAAGAACAAATAAATGTTTTACCAAAATATGAGTTTAGCACGCAGTCTTACAATTTCTTTTTCTACAGACAAAGAAAAAAAAACTTCATAATCCTTTTGGATGTGGGCTTGGTAGGATGAGATATAAAAACTAGTAATCAAAGTGATCGAAGCAATGTTCCTCTTCAAAGTACAGTACCCATATTCAAGATGTTATAGTCTAGTGTTATTTAATATAAATTTGGAGCATGTCTGATAACAAAAAAAAAAAACATTAATTTTTCCAGGGGCTGGTTTTGTTTCCAATATGAATGTGATGTAGTTCTTCAAATACCTTGCAAGAGAAAAGGAATAAAATTATCCTCATTGGAATTTCTCTGCAGACATATTTCTTATGTCATTCCATCCCTACTGCACACAGAAATGGAGTCCTGATTATTACCTAGATTACCCAAAATTGTTTATTGGCCAAGGTTTTAGAGGAGACAGGTGAGGATGGGAAGGTGTCCAAATCTGGAGTGAGCAGTAAGTCTTACCTACTGCCAATATTTATCATAGCAGATGTATACAGCATGAAATATATGGACCAGGGAAGTAAGCACAGCTATGTCAAACTATATTCAGATAATAGACCATGTAAATGAGGGTGAATGGGTTAAAACCCTGATAAATGCAAATCTATCCCTTGCATATGTGATTGTATATTTCAGAACCAATTAGGTAGTTATGACCATAACAAAAAAATCCACTGGGGAGAATAAATCTGCTGATTAAGGTATATGAGAATGTTTTCCACTAGTCATTAAGAACATTAGAAGAAGAATATTCATCCATCTACATACCTGACTGAGTACACTACTTGAAACCTCAACAAGGCATTTTATTCCTCCCACAGGAAGGGTGTCAGAGAGAGAAAGCCTCCTACATTTGCTAGCTAAAGTGATTTTATATAGACTAATTATTGGTATTCTTTCACTCTTAGACATGCTGGAAAGACATATTCATTATCAACTCTTTCAGCATCTTATCTATTCTGATTGTGTTCTCCTTGTGCAATGCAGATTCTGACCAAATATGGTACTAATATTTCCCATTTATTTGCATATAGGAGTTATACTGAAAATAAATTTCACAGTGATCAATAAATATGTTAGCACACTCTTCACAGATCATTCAAAGGGCTTTAATGCTGTGTACTATACAAAACCCCTTCATGAACCTTCTTCCTATGCAATAATGTGGTTCAACAGCTAGCCGGAAAGCAGATAACCAACGCACATCCATCTCTTAATCTGTCATAAGCAGGATGGTTCTCTTCTAGTTCCACTTTATAGTCTGTGTTTCTTAATAACAAGGCCAGTCTTTGTGGAAAAGCTGCACTTTCTTAGGAAGTATTAGAAATCACCATTCTTCCGAATCATGTAAGTAGACTGACTACTATTATAGCGAATATCAGTAGACTCAATACATTTTCTGTTAACAAACTGCACCAACAGTGCATTTTCCTCTTTTGTCTACTGTTATGTTGCAGATGGATGGATGAACAGATGGATGTGACATCATAATAAGCATATATGTTTGTACAGTCATGTGGATGTATCCACCCTCAAGGGACATGCATGGGAACTTCCCTCACTGCATAAAAAAAAAATCTTATATCTGAGTTGTTCTGAAAGTTATTCTATTGACATTCTATGTAAGATCTGTCAATACACTGAAATAATTCACATACCTCTATCTGACTTCCTTTTGTCTATGTTAATACTAACAAAAAAACAGCTTCCTATAGTGACAAGGAGGTCACATGCATATTCTTCTGTCCTAGGCATAGCCTGGTTAGTCATGTCAGCCTACCCTTTCACTCTAAAACTGAACTGCTTCAAAAGCAGCCTTTCTCATGCCTTGCCATCATTTCTCTGGGTCACTCACTGAAGAATAAATACCATCATAATAAATATTTGTGTTGTATAACTGATAACCAATTACAGTGCGACAAACATACATCAACTATTATCTCTAGAACTAACCTAAATGTTGATAAACTGTAAAAAGCTAAGTCTTTTACAATGTCAGCTTCTAAAAATATCAGCTGAAATGGCATAAGTCCCTCCTTCCTTATTACACTATATTTAAATTCTTACAGGCTTTCTCCGTTGTCTGCTCCAGGTGCTGGTGTTATTCTGAAACAGGGCAAACCACTTTGCTGATGAACACAATGCAAGAAAAACTCATCATTGTGTCCATTATAACATGGCCCATTGTATCATGGCAACGTCCGTGGATCAGATTCAGTCATCCCTGGGGATTTAATAAACTCTGTGTAGGCTTAGTGCAAAGCCTACACGGGGTTTACATGTTTATGCAAAGAGCAGCAGCTCTAGCTGCATATGCATGCAGCGCATGGAGTTTATACGGATACAAGTGAGGCTTCATGGCCAGCAACAGTGCTGCCAGCCAGGAAACCATGTAAAGCAACATGAATACATGCAGACACACAGACAACTTTACTAGAGCAACATTGTTCTGCAAGACTGCTTGGACAGCCACAAAGACTACCAGGGTGTAATATAAGGCAATGAATACAGTTGGAACAGATTATAGGAAAGTGAAATCAGTGCAGAATGCAGTACACACGTGTACTGAAATAAAGGGCTGGTGGTGATTAGCAAGGGTACATAGACTGACATTATCAATACACTATTCTGAGGAGGTGTGTGTATTGAAAAGGGACACTCATATGAATGGTAGGAATGAAGAAAGGTGAAGAGGACAAGTGAAACATGATAATGTACATCAGAGAAGGGCTTGTCATTGTACATACACCACAAAGACAAGACAGTTGTAGCATGAGCAGTAATTGTGTATGTACATAATACAGTACTTACTGCTGTTTACACCTCCTGTGTGGGCATACCTCTCAACTTCTTAGAGCAAAAAATCTGGACAAAGCCATAATAGAGGGACAAAGAACCAAAAATAGGGACGATTTTTAATTATTGTTCTTACAAACTTGGGAAGTTGATAGAATAACATGTTCTGTGTTAACATAAATTTTCTGAAGGGTATGAAGTCTGAACCTCAAATGTTTATTATTATTTTCTGACTTCATTCTTCAATGAATTGAAACAATTTTCCAGAAAACCACTATTTTATGAGAAACAGACCAAAATTATGTGGCAACAATCAGAACATTCTGCGAAAATCTGTGCAGTTGAGAGGTATAGGTACAGTAATATCATCACACAGTTATTACATATTTTGTGACTGTCACACAAGGTCACATATCAATGGAGATGATTGCTTGTGATATAGGCACCCTGTCATGGTCAATGAAGAGGGCATTTATCATCCATACTTTGTGGAGGTATTAAGAGGGACAGTGTTGCACCTGTATTGTAAATTATCTGCAATCCTGGCTAGCTGAGAGGTTTGCATGGCATATGTATGCTACAATCCACACTTGCAGGAATGTAACCCATGATATAAATGCTGTCAATGAGCTATGTTTTTACTGGGTATATCACAGGAACACATATCACACATGCATCCTGTATAACAACTAGAATGGAGTCCTGCACTGTCAACTCCTAATGACTATGCATCACAAAGAATACTTATGTATGCCTGATAAGATGTGTGGGAGCTCATCATGGCAAAGGTGATACAAGAGTAAATCTTACCTGGAATATGTGCTGTAAGGTAAATGCAAAAGGGTGCATTGTACTCAATTATTGGTGTGATGAGGACTGAGAACAATTGGATTGTAATGTCCTTTGATTTGGATGGCCTGCCCATACTCAGGTGTTGTTCTACATACAAGGAATCTGTCACCTCTGTGGTCACATGCTGGTGGAAGTTCTGCTTATTTTGTACCTGTGTACTCAGATCACATACCACATCATCTTCTCATAGGGGTGTGCTGTCTATATTTTAATTAACTTGTATATTTCCTTTCATAAAGGAACTAATCATGATTACTGTTCATTGACTGTGTCTCCATGGTTCTAGCAAAAATCCTTTGAGTGCATTAATACTTTCTGAATTATACCAATACTGTTCTTGGATTCAATGATTGTCCACAATTTGCAGTCAGCTATAAAGCTGGTAAGGCAAAGGATGTGTATGTTTGACTTGATTACGACACTTAAAAATACTGAACAGGAAAGGGCCTAGTACAGAATCCTGAGGTATGGACTTGGTCAATGGACCATAGCTAGGACTTCAACAATATATGTCCAGTATAAGATCCATCTGTCTACCCACTTGGTGACATTGGTATGTATGCCCACTTGTGAGGGTTCCTCTGTAGTACCCGAGTGTGAATTTGTGTCAAATGCCTTGGCCAGGTCAAGTTACAAAGGATGACACTGTTTCATCATGCATGCCCTGGATGAGCTTCTTGAAGATGTCAGACAGATATGACAGATATAGCCTTAGCAAATCAAACATTTGTTTGGTACACAGTCAAAGGATTATCTTTGACCATTTTGATATGGCCCATGATGAATTTTTGGTTTGCCACACAGATGATGAGAGTCAGGAGCATGGGGATATAAGTCCCTGCATCAGGTGATGGTCCTCCTTGTTTGGACAGATAATTGTTGCTGTGCACACTTCTGCAAGAACATAGGCTGTGTGGAGGCTGTTTTCAACTTGGGCTCCGACTATTTGTGCTAGGTCAGGTTTTGAGTCACACGATAGGCAACCTAGGATGTTGTGAGGACCCATTGATTGTGTGTTTTTAGCTTTAGAGAGTGCACAGTTAAGTTGCTCTTCTGAGAAGATACATTGAAAAGTATTGTTTGCATGTATGCTTTGGCTGATGGTCAATGCCGACAGGGGGGGTGAAGTGTGAGACAACTATCAGATTTTCTATTTTCTCCAGTCAAGTATGGCTAGTGGCATCCAGAAACAGCTCTCTGCTTAGTTGTGCATATCCCTTAACATTTCACATTTATTTCAGTAAATGAATTGTGAAAAGACCTCCAAATACAACCTTGGTTATGTATTACAAGCCACACAGTGGTACTGTTCACACAGTAATACAACTCTACCAATGTTATATAATTACATCAATTGCACAACATATGCCTATATGTGGTTTATGTGAAAGCTGTGTTTGAGTGACACCTGATACCATATAAGGACACAGTATAAAAGAATCAGCTGTGGCTCATGTACAACATTTACTGACACAAATGCTGATAGCCATGCAATGCAGCTACTGAGCACCACAATAATTCTTAAGAATAGCAACACAATTGCACATAAAATTAATTCCACAAGGCTGCAATTGATTTAAAACATGATATTTTTGTGTATATCACTGCATTATAACATATGGATGAAACAAGACTTATGTGCCCCAGTAATCAGTATGAAGTGATATTGATGTATGTCACAGAGTATTTAATGATTGTAGGTATACACATGCACACCTGTGCAGTACTGCAAATGTTGATGTGATGATTGAATTAGAATTGGGTAGAATGTTGACCTGCTCCACTACAAAAACACTTGCCTTACTAAGCCAACAATATACTTATCGTCCCATGTCAAGAGGTCTCAGAAGGCATATAACATCAGCTGTTCTAGAAGGAATATGTAATGACATGCAGCAGTGGACATCAATACATTTCCTCACATCACAGATTGGACATTCTTACACACCTCAACATAGCACATGTTGATGACAGCAGCACTGACATGTGAAATGGTCATACGGCCATAGGTCATTGCTCTGCTAATGGCCAACATCACATACAATCCTAGATATTGTTATAACATTTACAACTAACTCCCTATATCTATATAATGGAATAAAGTAAGGCTATGTATGTATGTGTGTATTTGCTTCATTGCATTATGTATTGCCTCTCTGCATAAGTGACATGTGCATCACCCCATGACAGAATTAGCAATCACACATGCAGTGGCCTGGAGATGGCTTGCAAAGGGTCATGGATGTATTGTAATACATAATGTGTGTACGCATCTTTGACATGAGAACATCCTCCACTCATCTGCCGGAAAGATGTCATGTGGCCAGAGGGAAATAAGGGAAGTTATGCATGGGGCTACGTTAAAGGATCTCCACACTAGTATTAAAATGAAATGCAATTCAAAGGATCATACAGTGATCATAATGTACCACCAGCCACACACACACACACACACACACACACACACACACACACACACACACACACACACACACACACACACACACACACACTGGGTCTGATTTGAGATCTCGCCAAGGCTTTTGACACCATCCCCCACTCTGGAATTATAAATAAGCTCACTAAACTAGGTATAAATCCCTATGTCACAAGATGGGTTGCCAAATGGATCATGGACAGAACCCACACTGTGAAAGTAGCAGATTCCAAATCCGACATCAGACCAGTAACAAGTGGAGTACCACAGGGTTCAGTCCTGGGTCCTCTCCTGTTTGGTATCTACTTCTCTGAAGTGTAGGGCAACACAGAAGGTCTTTGCCTAACAAAGTTTGCAGATGACTACAAACTAGGAGCCATAATCAAAACTCCTAACGATGTGGACAAACTACAAAAGGGCCTCACTGAGACAGATACCTGGTGTCAAAGCCATGGCCTGAAGCTCAATGCCAAAAGTGTATTGTCATCCCCTTTGGCAAAAACTGTACCCATGAACTACAACATAGCTGGTAGTCTACTTAATGCCGAAAATGTGATGAGACCTTGGGACACAGGTGGACAGTAGTCTCTGCTTTGATAATCACATCATCACAGTGGTCAGGAAATCCTTCTACGTGGCTCATCTCATCACAAAAGGATTCTCATCCAGAAAAAAAGAGGTCATTGTTCCCCTCTACTCATCACTCATTAGACCCATTATAGAGTACAACGCCCCTTTTGGTATGTACCTCACAGGACATCTACAACAACTGGAAAGACCACAGAAATACCTCACAAAGAGGATTACTGGCCTCAAACAGATGCCCTATGCAGACCGTCTCAAAAAACTACAGCTTTACTTCATCGCATATCGCCTACTCAGGGGCGACCTCTGCCTAACATACAAAGCTATGTCAAACCCAGAGCTGTTGGACATGCTCCACTGAAAGAAATCCCAATCCCTCCAAGCTACATGCTCTAGGGACCTATACCTTGTCACCACAATAAACAGAACATGATGGAGGGATAGATTCCTGTCCAAGAGACTTCCCATACTCTGGAACAGACTACCTATCTATGTCAAACAGAGATCCTCATTAGCACTCTTCAAGAAAAATCTTGATGATTGGATGGGAAATGGGAAATTCACCCCAGGGAACACTTCTGTAGCTCTGCTCGACAGGGGCACAGGAACATCATTTTTTTGGGTGGCGAAAGCCAGGGTACATTTTTTGGCTAGGCTTGTATGGGCCCTAGGGCCGATAGCCTAGTATCTACCTATGAACCTATGAACACCAGTGTAGGTATAAAAGCTGAATTCCATACAATGTAACAGTAACACCGCCACATATGTCTGACTTTAACATTGTCACATTGTGCTTTATGGACTATTATAGCACCATTGTATGCTGAAAGAAGATGTTGAGATGAGTGTCTGACATGGATGTGGAGTAACATCTCACTGTAATATTGATTAGAAAAAAATATTTGAATGGATACTCACTCAAGTTGCCTGCTGTGAGATTAGAACCCCAAAATGTATAGTTAATGAAGAAAAATCAGAGAAAAAATTACAACTGAACAGATTAGAGTCTTGCAGGAGGGTTCCATGGATTGCCTTCATGACTGTTTTAATACCACCTGCTGGGAGGTCTTCAAAGAAGCAGCTACGCACAACCTCCAGTTAGACATAGACACCTATACTGAATCAGTTCTTGCCTACATAAATAAATGGATGGAGGATGTAAAAAAAAAAAAGTACCAAACCAGGCATGTCAGCTTCCGTTGATTTCTCCTGTCCACCTGGTGAATCTGGGCATACTGGGGCAATGCAGCAATTGCCTCATGTACACAGACAACCTTCTCCTCCTACCACCCAACACTACAACTTGAGAGAGATGCACTTACATAGCCATACTGGAAGCAATGCTCTCTCCACTCAAGATTGTGCTAGACAGTCAAGAGGAGAAGGTTAACACCCGCACTACACCTCAAGCAACACATAGCCCTTCTAAACTCACACCACCAACACCCACACATAGCAACACTAAATCCACATATGCGGAGGCCCTTAACTGTAACCTGCCCAAGCAACAAGGACCTCCGAAGCTGAAATGCAAACACCAATCACAACCAAAGTGTCACATAGCTCACAACACCAGTGTGCCACCCAGCAACAGTCCCTAAGGCAAGACAACATACCTAACACTTTAGTCATAGGTGACTCTATAGTCAGGCACACTGATGTCCCACTCACCAGGCTGAACAAGGAGAAAATTACACTGAGCTGCCTGTTGGGTGCCAGGATCCGCCACATAACTCATGCACTCAAGTCACTCCACAACAAGTACAAATATGACTCTGTCATTGTCCATGTTGGAGTGAATGACTTGAGATGTACCTCCCTGGACTACATGACATGGACATGGACATGGAAGAGCTCTCAGATCATGTGGCCCAGGCAGGTATGACCCTAGCCCTGAGTAGCATCCTGCCTTCGCCCAGAATGATACCACAATATAAGGACAAAATGACTGACTTCAACAATTGGCTGAGCTTCTGGTGTCATTCAAAGGGGATCCAGTATCTGTCTGCCTGGGACAACATGATTGACAGACCATGATGCTTTGCCAGAGATGGTCTGCACCTGTCACCCCTGGGTTTCAGGTTACTAGCTAAGGCTCTTGCCACCCCTATAGTGCCTTTTTTAGGCAAAGTTCAAAGGACAAAACCACCACCGTAACAGGTACAAGCATGCAAAATCTGAAGGTAATGCTACTCAATGCTAGAAGTCTAAACCTCAAAATGCACTCTCTTGAGGCACTCCTAAAAATGGAGAACATCGATATCTGTGCAGTAACTGAGACCTGGTTCAAGGCTCCAGAGAGCACCCCTGTAATACCAGGCTACAACTCTTACCACACTTTTCAGCTACCAAACCAGGATCGAAACACTAAAGGTGGAGGAGTGTCCATATTCACCAAGGATATTCACACCACCACATTAGTTGCCCAACACAATTTGTCTGAAATTCTCCAGGTGCAACTAACACTAGGTAAGACTGCAATCCAAATTGTTGCTTGCTACAGACCCCCCACCATGCCCCAAGATTCTCACTACACCTTTCTAAACATACTGGAAAATATTAATATACAACCAAACACCCTAATACTGGGTGATTTCAACTACCCTGCCATTAACTGGGAAAACTACTCATGCACCAACACCTTTGCCCAACGGTTCTCGGAATTCATAAATTCCAATGCCCTGGATCAACTAATCCATAGTCCCACCAGGGGCTCCAATATCCTAGACCTGGTCATTACCAACATGGGAAATTGATGCTCCACACCTATGGTCACCCCCTCATAGGTCAAGTCAGACCATAAGCTAATCACCCTTAACATCCACATCCCACCCCCACCCCCCACTAAGGAAACCTCCATAAAAAACTTCTCCAAGGCCAACTTCACGCTACTCAAGTCAGAAGTTACAAACTTCACGACACCCATGCAGATGGGAACTGAAAGTTTGCCTGCTGAGCCCTAGACAAAGGCACTGCACGAGCACATCTACTCATGCATGAATCGTGCCATCCCAAATAGAACCAAGATGCTCTCCTCCAAAAAAAGGAAGCCAATCTGGTGGTCCCCTGCCATAAACAAACTTTACAACAAAAGGAAAAAACTGTTGCAGAAAAGAGGAAAATCCCAGGATGCAAAAAACTCCCTTACCAGCCTCAGTAAGAAGCTGAGATCCCTCATAAAATCCTCCAAAGCTAGTTACAAAAATAAAATTGCCAAAGATTCCAAAGACAACCACAAGGCATTCTATAACTATGTCAAGAATCTAAATGGCAATGCTCAGATCTGCCCTGAGCTACAACAGAATGATATTAAATATACTGATCCCAAGGATATTGCCACTATCCTGGCAGATCGATTTAGTGCCAACTTCACCCTCCTCTCACCCCCTAAATGGCCCATCTCAATACAGGAAAATTGCCAAATTCTGGTAATAATGGCCACACAGGTAAAAAACGCACTCTTCAAAGCTAAGAATACAGCATCCATGGGACTAGATGACATCCCAGGCTGTGGACTACATTAACTACAAAATGAACTGGCACCTCACCTAAGTGTCATGTTTAATCATACCCTCACCTCAGGCTTCGTGCCCACTGAGTGGCACACAGCTACAGTTATCCCACTCCACAAGGGGGTTCCACCTTGGATCCCAGGAACTAATGCTGCATCAGTCTGATGAGCATGATCTGCAAGGCCATGGAACGTATTATTATGGAACGTATAAACAAAGACATTGGCAACCTTAAAACACTGGACCCCACCCAGTTTGGGTTCATGAAGAACCAATCTTATCTCCTAAACCTTATTGACTTCTTCGAATCAGTCTCCAGAGCCGTGGACAAGGGTAAGGCAGTCCAAACAGCCTATCTGGACCTCACCAGGGCCTTTGACACCATCCCCACACTCTGGAATCATAGACAAACTTACTAAGCTGGGCATTAATCCCTGCATCACTCAATGGATTGCCAACTGGCTTACTGACAGAACCCACACTGTAAAAGTAGCTGACTCCAAATCCAGCTCCAGACAAGTGACAAGTGGAGTACCTCAGGGTTCAGTCCTGGGACCTCTCTTGTTTGGCATCTACTTCTCTGAAGTACAGGCCAACACTAAGGGATTCTGGCTAACAAAGTTCGCAGATGACTGCAAACCGGGAGCCATTATTGAATCCCCAAATGATGTGGATACTCTACAAAAGGGCCTTACAGAAACAGATGCTTGGTGCCAGAGCCATGGGCTCAAGCTCAATGCCAAGAAATGTATAGTTATCCCCTTTGGGAAAAAAACATGTACCCATGAATTATCACATAGGTGGCAGTACACTAAACACTGATAGTGTGATAAGAGACTTAGGGACACAGGTGGTCAGTGGTCTCACCTTCAATAACCACATTGCCACAACAGTCAGGAAATCCTTCTATGTGGCACACCTCATCCCTAAGGGCTTTTCATCTAGAAAAAAGGAGGTCATTGTCCCACTGTACTCATCCCTCATTAGACCCATTATAGAATACAATGCCCCATTTAGTATGTACCTCTCAAGACATCTGCAACAACTGGAAAGGCCACAGAAATACCTCACTAAAAGAATCACAGGCCTAAAGCAGATGCTCTGTGCTGACCATCTTAAAAAAACTCCTGCTATACTCTGTCACATATCATCTACTCCGAGGTGATCTCTGCTTAACATACAAGGCCATGTCAAAATCAGAGCTGTTGGACATGCTACACTTAAAGAAATCCCAGTCTCTCAGAGCCACACGCTCCAGGGATCTAAATCTTGTCATCACAATAAACAAAACATGCTGGAGGGATAGGTTCCTAACCCAGAGACTCCCAGACTCTGGAATAGACTGCCCATGCATGTCAAGCAGAGCGCCTCTTTGGCCCTCTTCAAAAGGAACTTTGATGATTGGATGGGAGAAAGGAAATTCACCCCGGGGATCACATCAATCATCATGCTAGACAGGGGTGCAGGGAAGTAAATAGTGTGGGAAGAAATAGCCAGGGAATTGTTATGGCTAGGCTTGTATAGGCCCTAGGGCCAATAGCTTAGTACCAACCTATGAACCTATGAACCAAGAAAGCCATCATTGTAAGAGCTAATAATGGCTCCCAGTTTGCAGTCATCTGCGAACTTTGTTAGCCAGAGTCCCTTAGTGTTGGCCTTACCAGGAATGTCTATGAGCTACTGAGGGAAAGAAACACAGCCCTGAAGGAAAATTACAAAGAAAGGTTAAAGGTGGCCAAGTCAAATCTGATAAAGGGTATCAAAGAGGCAAACAGGGAGCACAGGAGGAAAATTCAGATCTGCTTCCAAGACATGAGAGACATGAGAAACCTATGGCACAGGATACAGCAGCTCACATACTATAAGACCAAAACACCCCAATGTGATGACAGCTTGGAATTCATAAATGAATTGAACTTCTTCTTTGGCAGATTTGAAAAGAAGAACACCACCGTACCTTCTAAAACACAAAGACAAATAGGAGATAATGCTCAGCTTAAACTATGAGGAGGTGAGCTTCAGCTAATGAAGGTGAATCCTAGGAAGGCTGCTGGACCAGATAACATACCTAACAAGGTGTTGAAGGAGTGTGCTGATCAGTTATGTCTGGTATTGACAGACATCTTCAACTCATCCCTTGCTTTGGAGAAAGTTCCCTTATGTTTCAAGGAAACACGTATTGTCCCACTTCTGAAGAAACTCAACCCTACCTGCATCAATGACTTCAGACCAGTTGCCTTAACCTCAAATGTCATGCAGTGCTTTGAGAGGATTGTGAAGAAACATCTATCTATGAGTCTGCCTAAGTCCTTCAATCTACTCCAGTTTGCATACCAGGCAAATAGAATGACTGTGGATGTGATATCAGTCACAATTCACCTTACACTAAAACACCTAGAAGGGAGGAACAACTACATAAGGCTGCTGTACATCAACTTCAGTTTTGCGTTCAACACTGTGACACTGATGCAACTGGTGGATAAGCTTGTGAAACTCGAGATAAACATGTACCTATGTAACTGGACTCTTGACTTTCTGATTGGTAGTCCCCAATGGAAATGATCTGGAAACAACATCTCTCAATGCATAGTCCTGAACACTGGTATTCCACAAGGTTGTGTGCTCAACCCCTTTCTGTCCACCATCCTCACCCATGACTGTACTGCAAAACATAACTCAAACCATATTATAATATTCACTGATGATATCATAGTCATGAGTCTCATTAATTATGGGGATGAACATAACTTCTGGAATGAAGTGAACACTTTGATTGCATGATGTGACAGGAACAATCTGGACCTGAATGTTAATAAGACTAAATAAATGATTATGGACTTAAGGAGAAAGGCAACAGTTCACCAACCACTCACTTTCAAAGGGGAGGTAGAAGAGAAAGTCAAAGCAACCAAGTTCCTGGGCCTTCACATCTCAGATCACCTCTCCTGGACTATTAATACTAACCACATAGTCAAGAAGGCTCAACAGAGGCTTCATCTCCTGTGAAAGTTCAAAAAGGCCAGGCTGCAACTCTCTGCTCTTACCACTTTTTACAGGGGACCTAGCAAGAGCATCCTCACTAACAACCATAATACCTGATACAATGAAGCCTCTTTTTGCATTTAATCCTGCTGCTCTGAACAATTGCCACCAGTATTACTAATACGCAATATGATGGATATACTGAGTCACGTCTAAGGTTAAGAAGTGCAATATGGTAACTAAACACCTGCTATTCAGTAGTACATATTTATTACCTATCTTAAGGGTGAAGGGGTTTGGTGCTGGGTATTTATTTATTATTTATCATTGGATAATGGGTATTGAGTGTGTGTTTTTTAATGTGAACTACCTCTTGCATGTCATACATGTTATTTTCTTTCTTATTTTATTCTCTGATACTGTATATCTATGTTATTTGCACTGCATATCTCTTGTGAGATAACATTTGTAATTTTGTTTAGGCAGCACTTGTTTGGTCCTAACTGACAATAGTTTCTTTGAATCTTTGAAGTATACAGTACTTAACATTACTGCCACAGCACAGCTTTGACTTGAATAATAGCAGAGTGCACTTTAGACAGGATGACATCATCGAGGTATGTTATAAGAAAATTTTCAGAGGAGTGTCTGACAGGTGTGGACTTACATGCCATTCTAAAAATGTCAACCTACTAATTTTTGAATAAACACATACACACCAGTTGACTGCAGTGAGACTAGAACTCCTGCCTAACTATCTACAAAACACAGTATTTAATGCAAGCACCCCATCAAAAGTCAAGCTTTTATGGTGTCAAACAACACTTTATAGATGATGACATGAGCAGTGTATGTTTGTGGGAAGAAGATGGCAGTAGGTGTGTATCACATGCTGTTCTAAAAGTGAATTAACTGAACACAAACATACACACAAGTACCGCAGTGAGACTAGAACCCCTACCTAACAATCTACAAAACACAGTATCAAAAGCAAGCGCTACAGCATAAGTCTGGCTGTTACAGTATCAAACAACACTTTATAGCTGATGACATCAGCAGTGCATGTTTGTGAGAAGAAGTTGGCAGTAAGAGTGTCTCACATGCTATTCTAAAAAGGTTTCTCAAATATAAATTAACTGAAAGCAAACACACACACCAGTTGACTGCAGGAAGATTAAAACACCCACCTAATGTTTTACACAAGCTACAGAACTCAGTACTTAATGCAAGTGCCACAGGGCAATTTGGACTTTTGCACTGCTGATGAACGATTTATAGTGGATGACATCATCACTGGATGTTTTTGAGAAGATGGTGGGAGGCCTCTATGAAATGGATTTGTTAGCATGTACAGCTATAAAAATATCTGTTGTCGATGGGACTTGGATGGCTGACAGTATGGTACAGACATGTTCTTCTGACCACAGACACACACCAGTTGACTGCAGTGATATTAGAAACCTTACCTAACTAGCTACACCAGCTAGAGGACTCAGTACTTAATGCAAGTGCCATGGTACAAGTCTGACTTTTAGGCTGCTGAACAATTTATAGTGAACAAAATCATCATTGGATGTTTTTGAGAAGATTGTGGGTGGCCTGCATGAAATGGCTGTATCTACATGTATGACTTTCAAAATATTGGTTCTCTGTGGAACTGGATTATTGACAGTGTGGTACAAATCATGCTCTTCTCACCACAGGCACAAACACATGCAAGCTGACTGTAATAAAATCAGAACCCCTACAACTAGTTATATAAGCTAAACAAATTGGTACTTAATGCAAGAGCCACAGTACAATAATGAATTTCACTCTGCTGATGGACAATTTATAGCGGATGACATCATCACTGGATGTTTTTGAGAAGATGATGAAAGGCCTGTATGAAATAACAGGATAGGCATGTGTGACTGTCAGGATAATGCTATTAGGAGAAAGACTGATGTCTGACTAAGCACACACACTTACACACAGAGACACACACACATAATGTGTCAGCTATTGTAATATAACCAACATGCATGATGTATTGTTCCCATCCAGGGAACCCAATAGTTAATGACTGCAGCATCCCTGAATTATGATTTTGTGTTGCCATAGATGTCTTTATGGATGAAGGCATCATCATTATATTATTTGGGTAACATATCCTGTTACTAGAGTGGTGTGCAAAGTGCAGATTTTGTATTTCCTATTGTGTTTCCAATGTGCAGGTATACTTTAATGAAAGCTTCTCAAACTAGATGCAATAAGCTGTTAGGAATGACACCAAATGCATGTAGCAGAACTGAGATATATCCTGCTGTTTATCATCATGTGTACATTACACAGTTACTGACACATACAGACACAGAGATGGTTTGTGATCAGCATAGATGCAACTGTGTATGTACATGTATTTATATTTGCAAAGAACTGATGTCCACAGTAATACAGCTAGAAGACAATCTTAATGTGTATTGTCAGTATAAAGGTTTAGATGATGTAACAATGCAGGTGTGCTATTGATTTCTGTGGTGAAGTTGACATTTGGTAGCTTCTACTGACATACCCATTTTCAAGTGCATGGGTGCAGGTCACACATGAGTCTTAGTAAATAAGTGCTCAGTCAGTAACAAGTGCCTTCAGTTTGGTTGTGATTTTACATAGCACATAATGGGATGAAGACAACTGAGCAGTAAACATACCAAGTTATGCCAATCTTCTCTTCCTATAGCTCACCACCAAGCAGCTGGTTTGCACAATCAATGGCAAAGTACTTGTGCATGTGAGTTTCACACTTAATGACTAATACTTGAACTTAAGAAGTACTTATACATATAGGCTAGGGTAGAAATTGCTGACAGATACCATGGTGTTAATAATATAGTTTATATTGTGAATGTTGTGTCAAATTTTATGACATCAAGAACTATTAGTGCTGCTGTTCCCGTTTGTCCATAGGTAAGCGCAAAACAAATGCAGTTCTCTGCTCTATTGAGAAAATAATATTAGTTCTATTGGTTTGCTTTCCTCCACACAAACACACTAAGTGCACTGCAGTCAACACTTTAGAGAGTATTGGGTGTATCATAAACACTTGTTTCCTATCTATCTCTGTGGCAGCAGGTGTGACAGCAGTGAGCTTTTATTTTCAGCACAGGTAATACAGGGTTCAAATCCAGCTCAATCTTTTTATAACATATATATTCAGGGTATAATTAAATAATTACATGTGATTATTTATGCAAATGTAAGAGGATATAACTGCAGTGAAGTACTGTATAAAAACAAGCACTACTCAACTTATTTATGTCAGCAGTACAAATATAGATTAGCATTTTTATACATTTATCAGTCCACATAAATATTATCATAAATATTTAATATTAGTGGCTTTACTCTACCTTAACTGTGTATTTCCTAAGCACAGCTACTTTAAGCAGTATTGCACAGAGGTAACTGCACTATACCATAGGCGACGGAGAGACATTTGCTGTCACTTGGCATTGGTACATGAGGTGAAACTCCAGACAAATGCAGAGGACAAAAAGTAAAGGGCTTCATTAGGGGAATTTCTGCCACGTGTGTGGTGTATGATTGTATCTTTTGACCAGAATGAAGGTGTGGGGTAGATAGGGAAAGTGGTGAAATGGGGGGGGGGGGGTCAAACAGGGGTAAGAACAAAGGGAAAGCAATATAGGAATTTGCAGGAGGGAAATAATAAAGAACCATAGCTATTCACTTCTTCAGCAGTGTAAAATGAACATGAATATAATAATGGATGAATTAGGATGGTCACCTCAACAAAGATGAGTGAAAACAACACAGTGGTGTTGTATAGCCAATTGGACTGAATCAAGTGTGTTGAGAAGACATAAGTGCAAAGTGAAGAGCTATGTAGGGGATGATAGTTTTTTGGGACAGGTGCACATTTTTGTGCTTTTATTTTAGTAAGACAGCAATGTTGGGTAAGGTACATAGGTATGTCAGGGTCAGGTAAGTAGAATAGGTGAGGAAGTGGCTGCAGACAAACAGGAAAAACAAGACAAGAAACAGGGGTTGTGAGGGACACAAAAGTTTGAGGAACACCATGATTGGGGATAGGGTGGGGATATTAGATACCCATGCCCATCAAGCATGGACAGTGAGAATCTAGTCCTCACCCTCAGAACTATCATGACGATCCCCTTCCTGACGTTGCTTGTGGAGAGCTTGATTTTTTTTTGTCCAACATTCTGGCGAGAGCATCTTCTCCATTCAGCTGATGAGTGCACCAGTGGTACTTTCCACAACCTTATGCTGCATATCTGGCATCTCCTAGCAGGTGGCAAAATCACCACTTCCAGCAATACTCCAGCTGCCTGAGTAATGCTACATGATGTTGAGGACCCAGGTAGTACAGGGGCTGCAGAGACAGTACTGCCAGGGTGGGTCCCAGATGTCCTGGGCATCAGTGCTGCAGCCATTAGAGGAGTGGCAGGCTGAACTGCACTGGCTGGCCTACCTCCTTGTGCTGTCACTCATTTTCTCAGTTGTCAGAAATTGATGACAGCAGAACATTGTGACCACACATATTAAAATAAAAATAGAGATAAGAGGTGGCATAAGAGACAAAAAAGAAAAAGATAATTAGAGCCATCATATGTCACATACAATAAATTAGTACTATATAAATAATTATAAATTTACTTTTGCATTAAGTAAACTTTTTAACAACTACAAACTATGACTGATAATTGTTCCAAGTATGCCTTACAATATGCATATATCGTACATATGCTTTATCAAATGATACAGATTAAGTTAACAGCATGGCATGTGTGCCAGTCTTGTTGAAATTATTATGTAATGCTTTTAAATTATTTTATGATATACCTGTTACCTGTGGGATTGGAAACAACATATGAATACACTATTACAATTGACTCCTACAGTTGTGCTGAGCTACTGAGCGACACACTGAAGCATGCATGCTTGATTTTACAGTTAAGATGTACATCCTTAATTTTCTGCTCATATATAGAAGAGCAATACTTTTGATAAAATAATATTATTGTGTGCTGCATTCATATCCTTTGCTTCTCTAAGTCTTTCCAAGCATTCAGCATGGGCATCGGAGTTCACTGCAATCTCCTGGGTGGCTGTAAAAGAAAAAGGGGAGAAAAACAACATACCAGTCTTGGCTATATCCAGTTTTCTATATAATTTTATCTGCATACGTACACAACTGAGGGATGTCAGCAGTAAACATTAATAAAATTGAGAGCTGTGCTAGATTTCAACCCTGGATCACCTGTATTGTGGGCATAAACTTATACTAGCTACCACAGGAATGGCTGGACAACAAATGTACTTTCTTTACTCATTACTTTGCAGAGTGCTCATTGCAAATAAGAACTTGTTTGTCAGGCTTGCTCATTAGTTGTATATACATATTAAAGAGTTGAGTGATTAACCATATGTGCTCAATGCACATGCTATACATAGTTATTTGTATGTGCAATTATTTTTATATTGTGAATTTTTATATAAATTATATTGGAAGAACATTAACAAAAGTTTTGAGTTTGCTGGATTAGAACCCTGACTCACTTGCATTGCAGCCCTTAACTTACACTTGCTGGCACAGGAAGAACTAGGCAGCAACTGTATATTTCAACATTCATTACTGTGTGTTTATCTGCTGACTACCAAGCAATGTCATTTAGTATGTTTGCGCAATTGAAAGTAGAAGCTGCAACAATGTATCTTTTTGAAATTGACCACGTATGTTTATTGTCTGTAGAGGTTCTGGACCTGATGATATTGTGGAAGCATACTGACACCCATGCAATGCCACTAAATGGCATTGCATGATGAAAGGCAAAAGATGTAACACTGTAACTTTTATGAAATTGACCATGTCTGCTTATTTTCTGGGCCATTAGGCTGTGTTTGCACAGAAGTGAGCAACAAGCAAATGAGATTACCAAAGCTCAACATGCATTACTATTGTAAAACGTGCATATTAGTTTACATCTTAAAAGGTAAATGTGCCAGCTGAACCTTGATCTACCTATACTATGTGTTATGTGATTCATCACGTTTAAGTTGTGTTATGCACACACTTGATGCACAGCTTTCATTTCTTTTGTCTGTCTCATAGAAGCAACATCCATTAATTTTAACTTATGTGGGCATATCATTGTATTTGTGCTAAGCTGCATGCCACACAAATATTAATATTTAAAAAAGAAAAAAAGGAACATAAACTACATTAAAAATGCATTTTAACACACCTTACAGATTTTTACACAACTCTGCATATGAACTGTCAGACTATTTAACCTACAAAACACACTAGGGATGTCTTATCTCTCTGCCACATAAAGAACTTTGCAACAATAATGCAAATCATTGTGCATATAAGCATGTCCCATTTCCTCTACAGGATTAATAAGACATATACAGTCTGTGAAAACACCAACATAGTACTACCTCACATACAAAAGATGTGAGTAATTCCAAATTATAATCCTCAACAACATCACCCATGCTAGCTTCCATAGTCCACTGAGCCACACAGAGCACCAGAGAGGAATTATTCATCACACAATCAACAATCAACAGCATAAATATGTACACTGTTATCCTGCATGAAGATAGATATACAATGTGTGAGTGATATCTATGTTACAGCCCTGAGATTGCCAGGCCACTGATATACCATTGCTGATTTTCTGTTAAAGCAGTGAAATGGGTACACTGCTGTGTTGGGGGTGGGGTACCAACAGCACATGATCAACATGGCCAACACTAAGGGGCTAACAAAATTTGCAGATGACTGAAAACTAGGAGCCATTATTGAATCCCCAAATGATGTGGATACTCTACAAAAGAGCCTTACAGAAACAGATGCTTGGTGCCAGAGCCATGGGCTCACGCTCAATGCCAAGAAATGTATAGTTATCCCCTTTGGGAAAAAACATGTACCCATGCATTATCACATAGGTGGCAGTACACTAAACACTGAAAGTGTGATAAGAGACTTAGGGACACAGGTGGACAGTGGTCTCACCTTCAATAACCACATTGCCACAACAGTCAGGAAATCCTTCTATGTGGCACACTTCATCACTAAGGGCTTTTCATCCAGAAAAAGGAGGTCATTGTCCCACTGTACTCATCCCTCATTAGACCCATTATAGAATACAACACCCCATTTGGTATGTACCTCTCAAGACATCTGCAACAACTGGAAAGACCACAGAAATACCTCACTAAAAGAATCACAGGCCTAAAGCAGATGCCCTATGCTGACCAGCTTAAAAACCTCCAGCTATACTCTGTCACATATCGTCTACTCCGAGGCAATCTCTGCTTAACATACAAGGCCATGTCAAACCCAGAGCTATTGGACATACTACACTTAAAGAAATCCCAATCCCACAGAGCCACATGCTCCAGGGATCTAAATCTTGTCATCACAATAAACAAAACATGCTGAAGGGATAGGTTCCTGGCCCAGAGACTCTGCAGACTCTGGAATAGACTGCCCGCACATGTCAAGCAGAGCACCTCTTTGGCCCTCTTCAAAAGAAACCTTGATAATTGGATGGGAGAAAGGAAATTCACCCTGAGGATCACGTCAGTCGCCCTGCTAGACAGGGGTCCAGGGAAGTAAATAGTGTGGGAAGAAACAGCCAGGGAATTGTTATGGCTAGGCTTGTATAGGCCCTAGGGCCAATAGCCTAGTACCAACCTATGAACCTATGAACCTATGCCTGTCATACCTCTCAACCTCTTAGTACAAGACATGTGGACAACGCCAGAAAGACTGGGGGACATAGGCCCAAACATAGGGATGAATTTTAAATCTTGTTCCCATAAACCTAGAAAGTTGTTGGAAATAAAGGTGTTGCATTATTACATATTTTCTGAAGGATATAAAGTCTGAAACACAAATGTTTGTCTGTAGTTAGTATAATGTAGTGACAACAATATTCAATAATTCACCAGAGGACCACAAATGTATGAGGAACAGATCATACATGTGAGGCAGAACTCTGGACATTCTATGAAAATCAGAACATTTGAGAAGTATGCAGACTGTCAGTCTGTCGGTGGTGTAACATTACTAATCTCAGTTAGCCCACAGCTGGGGAATGGCATGGACATTTTGAGTGAAGTGCAGTACTGCAGAAACAGGGACAGATGTTAATGTCTGTAACATACAAAATCCTGGACTAGAGTACAGGTATGTGTGGCCTGGAGTCACTTTGTAAGTATTGACAGTCTCCCTGCGCATGCCCAGACACTTAGTTAAAATGAGTGCAATTCTGTTGCCCCTTCATCAAAATGACCTGTTTTGTATAAATGTCTATACATACAGACATATACGTATACATATCCATCTGTCACTATCTCTCTCTCACATGCATAGTATATCTATTGCTATATAGTGTGAAATAGATATATACCAGTATATATATATATATATATATATATATATATATATATATATATATAGAGAGAGAGAGAGAGAGAGATATTAAAATGATACATGCACCCCCATATATCTACATATCACATATACATTGCATAGACACACACAGCTACACTGATAACCCCCGCTGCACATGCAACACATATCCACAGCCTCCTTAATCTAGCAAAAGTGTTTCACATAGAAAATATACTTATGTATATGTCATACTTTTATACCATATGGGTTATCCCTAATCTTTAGTATCATAGTCCACACATCAATACAACCATCTTAACACATTTTCTCTTCTCAGTCACTTTCTACTTTTAATGCTACCATTAAATATATGCCACCTATAATCTACTTATTCCCACTACCTAGCTATAAGATTCTAACTAAATCTGTCTTACCTTTAAGTTTAACTCTCTATTTCTATCTTTCCCTTTTCCTACCCTCCCAAAAAACAAAACAAAAACAAAAACAAACAAAAGAAAATTGAGCTGTATTGTTAAATATTTCTAACTGTATAATTTTCCTACATGCTAATGTTCCATTGTTAATGTATTGTGCCTTTTTACAACATATTTGCTGTTTAAATAGTTTTCTGTATTATTTCACTTGCTTTATAATTATAATTTTGTTTCCTTACAAAATCATGTAATGATTTTCATGTAAATTGGAGCTTTTCTCCCCGGGTCTCCACTGAAAATGGGTCTCAAGCCCACTGGACTTTCCCGGTAAACAAATGTCAATAAATAAATAAATAAAATACCTGTTATATACAGAAATATGTGTGTGGATATCTTTATTGTCTGACATACCCTAGTAATGGTGAGTAAACATGCACTATCACACAGCAGTACTGTTGCACAAAGGATCCAAACTAATGGTGCAACAGTACATAATCCACTTACCTACAGACCCTGTGCCTGCTGGATGTCACCACATAGGCAGACACAGGTGAGCAGGTGGTCTAATGTGTAATGTTGTCAACACACATATGGACAGGGCACATTGCCTCTGCCTACAGGCTTGCCTATGTAACAGCAAGCAGCCACATGTGGCCATACTGGTAACTGTAAACACATAGCTAGGATAAAAACAGTTATCTCACTTCTAGGATACTAAATGCAGATAACAGTAGAAGCAATATCACTCTGCAGGCCACAGATGTTGTTCACCACAAGTCTTGCTTGTGTATAATGCACAAGTACTGTGCCTGCAATCACATATACAACAGACTTAATCTGTGTCATGTGCAATAAGTACTATGACCTGTAGTGTATAAGACTAAATAGGTAGGGGTTCTAATCTCTCTCCAGCCTACTTGGTGTGTGTGTGTGTGTGTGTGTGTGTGTGTGTGTGTGTGTGTGTGTGTGTGTGTGTGTGTGTGTGTGTGTGTGTATTCCCCTGCAAAACAACGGACATGCCCTCATAGGTAATACACCTGCAATGGTTATACACTTTTTGGGCCCGTAACTTGCTGCTGGCTTCCAAACTGATGATGTCAGGCACCTTAAGACTATCAGCTGACAGTGTAATATCAGACGTAAGCCGTGGTGCATGCAATAAGTACTGTGATCTATAGTGTATAAGAGTAGATAGGTAGAGGATCTAATCTCATTCTAGCCCATTTAGTGCATGTGTATACAACCATATGGCATAACCTTGGTAATCTAGACATAGGTAGGGTCTTGCAGTGTTTTATTTGTAACTGGTGATGTGGCCCCCTCAAAGGACTGACCACAATAAGGCCTGCTTATGTCATCAAGCATAATATGTCCTAAACTGATAGCACTAGCAGATATGAGGTATGTTGCATGTAACACTGTGATCTGTAGTATGTACCACTACATACGTAAGTGCTCACATCTACATACAGCCAACTTGCAATACGTGTGTACCTTGGTGTGTCCTGTATGCAGTGATTGGAAGTGGTGCTAACCTCAATGTAGCCATGTTTGTCTGTGAGCCTGTTAGAGCATTGTACATCATGTTATGGAACCATAGGATGTTTGAACTGAACTAGAATAGTGGCCATACAGCCCTCACGATCATAGTCATCATAATACTTGTAGTTACAGGATCACCACATACTGCCTCAGTCAAGAGGGACACAGGCAGATGGTTTGTGTTGAGATGATGCCCACCCTGCCAATCAAACAGATGGCATGTTCTGAGATTTACTGAGGTACCCTGTGTGCCATTCGGCAGGGTTCTGTTCCAAGGTTGTGTTTCAGTCTGCTAGAAAAATATCTCCCACAAGCATGTAGTACTAACATCACATACTAGCTTAACTTCCTTATAGTGTCATCCATCCACTATGCTATACAGCCAATACAACATCATACAACATAAGGTAAGCAGATGTATGTGGTGCACTCATGACAAATTCCAGCAGACAGTATCTGTCAGTGACCACTACAAGTGACACAATGAACCAACACTACATTACACAAGTACATGTTAAGTAACGTAGTCATCCTGTGCATCAGACACATAGCTTCTTTTCCCTGCATTGATCGTGAGGATGACAAGAATGTGGCACAGCTATCATCACTTGCACAGGGTATTGTGTGGAGGTGCAGGAGACCTAGGCTAGCCCAAATGGAAGACAGCATGTTTGTGAGTCAGGAGGGGAGCATGTAAGATGGACCATGGAAAGGTGCCGTGTGTCTCTGTAGGTGACCTGCATTTGCCAGTGGTGTGTGAGTGTGTGCATGTACATAGTCAAGCTAATTGCTAGCCCTACACGTGTATATGTTAGACAGATTTGGACTGTACATGGTAGAGTTGACAGTTCACCATCTCTGGCCATGGACACGGGAACTGGCTCTGCCAGGAGTTGCACTGGTACCTACATGCCCAAGGTCAGAAGTAGTGACTGCTGTCTGCTGGGACTGCCCAGGACCACAAGCCCATGGCCTGCCATGTGGTGGTGTGGACAACACACTCCCCTCTGTAGCACTGGATGTACTGCCACTATGGGACTATTGATGTACTTGGCTACATAGACTCTCAGTAGATGGGGTTGATGATCTACATCCATGGGTCTGATGCTCAACTGCAACCACATGTTCCAGCACAGACAATGTGCAGTCCAAGACAGACACTGTCTTAGCCCACCATCTGTCCACTGCATCAGTTAACTGATCCAGGGTCTCCACAGTGTGGTGGAAGCAGTCATGGATGTCAGACTGTGCTGCATCCATAACCCTAAGCTTACATCTGATGTTCTGTTCAGAATGTGCCTGTGCCTCCATGATGGCCAGAAACATGCACTGAGTGACCCGTGATATGACACCTGCAACAGGTGTTGGATGGACAACAGTCCTGCTAGAAGCACCCTTGTCAATCTGCCTTCGTGTGATTTCGCTGGTTTTCTGGCTATGGCCAGTGTTTACACATGCTGGAGCCATAATTGCCACACTTTCATGTTCAATGTCCCCATTGTCTGACTGTCCATTATATGTGGCCTCTGGGATGGAGTATGTGTGGGCATACAGACTGTGTGCAGTGACAATGTGGGCAGAATAGGGATGTCTACCTCTGGAACAGATTCAGCCCCTGATACCCCCACATGTGCCTCATTGTGGGCACCATCATCTTCAGAGACATCAGGTTGTGTAGTGGACAGACACCAACCCCCATGGTCACCTGCAATAAGAAAGAAAAGGCAGTACATTATTACCTGCACTACTGTGTATGAAAAGCCTCCAAGTCTCATAACAATGAAGACCCACAACTGAATTAGCGGTCAAACAACTTTTTTCTCCATGTTTTTCTACAAAACACATCCTCAGAACAAAATACAAATTCAACTCAGGACCTTTATAACAATTGCTGAAAGTAAATCAAGTAAAACATGACCAGTAATATTTACCTTTTAATTAATCAGTATGACACTATACTTGAAAAAATAACACATAAACACAGTACAACTCTCTTAACAAATATATGGAAATACACATTTCACTGCCTAATGTATTTACCTTCAACCTGCTGTATTTTAAAAGGCATTTTAGTTTCCTTGCCTCATTTAAATCAGGTGCCTTATCTGCTCTTAACTGTAACTGCCAAAGTGTATCTGTTAGTTGAACTACACTCCTGTGACTACTCCTTCTGGAAATTTTAGGTACCATTTCCAGACCAGAATTTAAAAACATCTTATGCTGTTTACACACATAGTTATGTTTACATAGGACATTTTTCTGCCCCTTAACTGTACTAAGAATACAATTGTTCCTTAACAAAGCAAGTGTCATGCTTACCAGGAGCAGGACCATGGCCAAGGGCAATACCTGATGGGCCTATGAAAAGTTGAGGGTGGGGTAATGTCAGTACCACCGCATGTTTCAGTACAACAAGGTAATCCATCCATATAGCTCACTTTACAAGTTGGACAGCTTTGGATCGTACATGGTAGAGTTGACAGTTCACCATCTCAGGCCCCGAACATGGGAACTGGCTCTGCCAGTAGTTGCGCTGGCACCTCCATGCCCAAGGTCAGAAGTGCTGTTAATACCTGACAGTGACTACTGTCTGCTGGGACTGTGTCCTCCACAGGACTGCCCATGACAGCATTACTTGTTGTATTGATCACAATCTGAGTATGATTGTATAACTGAGGTTAAACCCCCTCCAAAGAACAAAGGCCTGACACCCACATAACAGTATCTACAGGATGACACAATGACTGCTACAGTATTACAATACTGATCACAGTAAGCTTACCTGCATGCTCCTCAGCTGTGGAAACTGTGGCACTCGTATGGTGTGATGGATGCCTGGGAGCTGTAGTGTGTGCCTAGGTATGCCAGGAAATCCTCATTGGCAAAGAGTGGTTGTTCAGCTGCAGCCCTTCCATCAGTGATAGCTTGATCCCTTGCTACATCTACAGCCCTTCATCATGCAGCATTTATCTTGTTGGTTGCCAGGTGTTGATCCTGCTCATATGTCCTGCCCTGTTAGCCTGTGCCATTCACATCATGGACAATGTCGGCCATAGTGCAGCCTGCTGTTCCCTGCTCTGTCTTCTCCTGGATAGTAGGATGTGTTGATGTTGCCTTAGTGTTTGCAGTCTTATTTCATTCTCCGCATCTGGGTAGGATGCATAGCATCTTCTGTACATAATTACTGAAAGACAACAAAAGGGGAACACATTACAGGATCACATATGTGGACGTACAATATGTACAGATATGGCAAGGCCAAAATGGTTGGTACTAACCAATGCTTGCTCACACATGTCATACTCTACAGTGTACAAACAGACAAAATATGTGGATAAAACCAAGATAGTAGCATTAGTCAGGTATTCCTGTTGTGCCATCACAGTATTATCATACACCCAACACTCAGGTCTACACTGGTGTGTCCCCTCAATAATATGTCATACAAACAATGCCACATGAATAGCAGTGTGCTACTACCACCACTATAAACCACTATAAAGTGACAGTCCAATGAGACCAGTATGCCACAATGACAAAAGACAACACACCCTTGATGTGTTGCACATCCTGTGTAGGTGTTAGACAACAAGAGGTCACTGACGTCATTGTCACAGGTCTAAGACAGGCATAATGCTGTAATCACCATTCCCTGTTAGTCTATTCACCCATCTGCAACCTGTTGTACACGAAAACATTTACATACTTGATGGAGTGCAGTACTCCTCTGTTGATATGTGGTGATAGTATAGTTGTCACAATGGTGTGGTCTGTGTGAGGAAGGTCTCATACAGAATGGTTCTCCATAACCAGCTGCTTGCCTTTTAAACATGCTTCCCAGCAGCAGGTGATTACCTCTAAACTGATCTGTGGTTTTAAAATGCTATTTGCAGCCAACACAGCTGATTTGCACTGTCATCAGCCATTGATATGCAACCACTGTAGAATATATAAGGCCTTCGTGTAGATTAGGTCACCTTTCTGATATTTTGTGCTGGAAATTACTGGGGTGAGGAGACTACATCGGCACAGAGTGCAGGTCTGTAGTAGGTCTACAGCAGATACCTTTACATAGAGATGGATATGCTACAGGCTGCAGCTACTGCTGCAGGTAATAGACATAGGCAGAAAGTGTGAAGACTTCGGAGGACAACTAGCTGTTAGAGTAACTGTGTGAGCTGTGTCAACCTTGTTGTAGAGCCAGGCCCAGGGTGAGAGTACACTGTATACTCCAATGAAGGCATGTGTTTAAAGTGAGGCTGTTAGGCAATTGTATCAATAATAGAGTACTAGGCAACATGTTAGGTGTGTCCTTGAGCAAGACGGGTTGCGTGTGTGTGTGTGTGTGTGTGTGTGTGTGTGTGTGTGTGTGTGTGTGTGTGTGTGTGTGTGTGTGTGTGTGTATATATATATATATATATATATATATATATATATATATATATATATATATATATATATATATGTGTGTGTGTGTGTGTGTGTGTGTGAATATGCCCACCATTTGGTCATCTGCCAGGCTGTGTATTACAGTCTGAATGTATTATATGAAGTGTGTTCTGGCCTGTGACTTCCATCAGTTAAAAGCAGTCAATTTATTTGACATGCATTGTGTGGATAAAGAGTGCATGATTCTATCATTAATTGCTGGCTTCACAACACTGGAAATGCAGTGCTGCACACCACTGGATTTGAACCCAGTACTGTGTGTGGCAGAAATGTACTGTTTATGAGTCACTTATCAGACTGAGCTACTGACTCACTGCTGCAGCATGTATATTTGTAAGACATATGTGCACACTTGCAAGTTGTGATAATCATGCTCTACATCCATCAGTATGTGCAAGGCTTTACATGTATGTATTTCTGCACCAGGGTCCCAGTTGCACATGTATTTTGCCATTAATGCCTTAGCAGGTGTCTTTCTACATGTTGATGACAAAAGGGCACATGTAACTGCTATCAGAGGCCTCACTTACATCCATTATTATGTCTTTGGCTTTGTAGTGGTGTACTATTGTACCAGAGTCCCAGGAACACTCCCATGTTTTCCATTCAGTTTTATTCAGTTTGCGTGGTGTGATGCGCAGCTGCACTAAAAAGTGCTTAATGACTGTAACTGGGAATTAGTATGTTTTTAAAGCACATATTTTAAGTAAGAGTCGCATGGTGTGGCAGGTTAGTGCACTGCTCTGAAGGAGCAATGGTCTTGGGTTCCAAATATGGGACAAGTGTTTATTTTGTAAATGTGTAATAGAACTTTAAGGACACACATAATCAATATAGCTCTATTTATCCGAGATTAGCAAAGCTGCACGATGCGACGTGCCATGCAGTGTCACTCTAAAAATATAAAGAAAAGAAAAATGGGGAGATAGGAAAGTGGTGAAATGGAGTGCAAGCAGGGGAAAAACATAGTGGAAGGCAGGTAAGGATATGCACAAAGGGTGTAGGAAAGAACCATAGCTATCCATTTCTTGTACTACAACTGTGCAGTTTGACAGATTATGCACATGGATTTGAACTCTCACCCACAGAGAGAGGGGTGAGGAAACATAACTGCATTGTCAAGCCAATTGGACCAAACTAGTTGTGTCCAGTGGACACGTGAGCAAAACGGAGAGCTATGTATGGGGCAACTTTATTTTTGGGATAGGTGCCCTTTTTTTAAGATGTGAGTGGAATGTTGGGGAAGGGAAATAGGTACATGTGGGGAAGATAAGTTGGGTAGGAGAGAATGCATTTGCAGACAGACAAGACAGACAAGACAGTAGACAGGGGCAGTGTGTGACACGTGAAGGGAGTGAACACCTTGGAGAGAGGTTGTTGTGGAATCTAGGTCCCACGTGCCTCCAGAAGGCAGCAGCTTAACTCACATCCCCACCCATGGGATGGTTGGTACTGCTCCTTCACTGCCCTGAGGATTGCAGTGCTGGACGCTGGACACAGGGGTGGTAGCTGCCCCACCAGGTCAGCTACCATGCCTTCAATCCATTGCAGGCGGTTGTAAAACCCATGGTAGACTATCCTGTGAAGAAAGACCGACAGCTCATCCCAAGTGACAACACATCCTCCATCACTGCTCCCAGAAGGGGGCCAGGCCCTGTTCCATGGGGCAGTACTACCTGACAATGCAGGTAGTGCAAGTTCAGCAGAGGGGGCACCACCAGTCTGGATCCCAAATGTGCTGGGACCCGATGCCATGGCTGGTTGAGGGAAAGTAGGGGGATTGGCTGGACCCAACCTGCCTTGACATGCTGTGGTAATAGAGGTATAGCAATAGGTTAAGGTTAGTAATAACCAAACCATTGTTAGTATTAACATAATAGAACATCATTTTAGTTCATACAAATACATATTAATATATAGTATGTGTAACACAACATTAAATAACATAACAGTCAGTATGATAACAGCATGCCAGTAAGAAGTAAGCTATAAGGGCAACAAAATAATTAGTTTAACAAAATATGTTAATATGAATGCATAATAACACACAAAAATAATAAACCACATAAGACTAACAAAACAATTAATTTAACAAGATATGTCAATATGAAAGCATAGTAACACATAACAATAATAAACCACATTTCCCAAAATATAGTTATTGTAACAAAATATGTTAATAGTAAGCCATAATAATAAATAACAATAAGAAATACATGAAGATAAGGAGTGGGAGAGAAAGAAAAACAGTCCATTAGTGACATTGCAGATTATATCCCTGAAAACAGTGCTAATATTTACTCTACAGGTGTGTATTGTGTACAGTGACTGCAAGTCTCCTATAGGTGGTGAAGCACATACATACCTCTCAGGCTGTTTGCATGGGACAGTATGGGCCAAGTAATAACAAATGCATGTACACAACTAGACAGAACAGTTGCACATTATGTGGACATATATAACTACCAATGTGTTCTGTAAGCGGATTTGGTAATACTTTGTATTCCAAGTAATCATTACTGTGGTAATCCTGTGACAGACAGATTATGCAATATTAAGTACAGTACAAGACATTGCGACACTTGAGAGGCATGTTTGTGTGCAGTACATAAACTAGACAGCCATCATGCCTTAGTTGCCAGGCATGGGAATAGAACCCAATAGCTTTGACTGCAGGGGACATCTACAAATAATGTAATAATTGACTGCAGAAGCTTAGTACAGGCATGCACGGAATACAGCTATACTGAAGGTAGACTGATTTATTTATGAATCAGCAATGCTGGTGAACACGTTATTCCTACTGATTTTAAACTCTGTGAAATCTAAACACAATATCTGCTCTTAACATGGGCTACCTCTCTCATATACCTTTTTTTCCTGGGGAGATAGAAAATTTGAGCATTATGTGACTGATAGTGTGCTGGAGATAACCTTGAACCATACTATGAGTTGAGCAATGCAAGTTACAGGACATTCTTTTTATATGCTAGAACTATTGGAGTATTATAATTGACTGCAGTGACAGTAGAACACACATGCATGGAATACAACTTTAATGCATATATTAATACAGCTTTATTTTAGAATCAATACTGCTGGTGAACACTTTTTATTGGTGCTTTGAAATATTTGTGAAGTCCACACACAATATCTGTTCATTACATGGGCCTCCTCACCCATATACCTTTTGTTCCTGGGGTGGGGAACAAAGACAGCATTATGTGACTGTTAATGGCCTGGAGAAAACCTTGACCCATACTATGGGTTCAACCATATATATTACACAAATTCCTGTTTCATTCTAGAACTTTTAGTGTTATAATTCACTGCATTCAAAAACACAAAACGAGCCAGCACAAAGGTTAGAGCAAGCAGAAACCTTCTTTTATTGTGGCATATTCAAACAAAAATGCTGCAAACCGGTTTCGGCCTAAACAATGGCCTTCATCAGTGCAAAAAAAGGAAAAAAAGTTTGAATGGTGCATCCTGGTGTTCTTTATATACTGAAGAATTTAAAGATATATATACACCTAATAGAATCCTATAGAAATGAGTTTATGAAAACAACTTTTAAATGAGATAAAATAAATATATAAAAAATATCTAAAAAATCTACAAAAATAATAAGTTACCATTTAATTGAGAAAATTAGCTAGTTCAAACCATGAAAACCCCCAATTCAAATCCATGTGTGAAACAACAGATTATATAAATGCATAGCCAGCAAAAAGCTTTATCCATATTCATTTAACCCAGGTTTGAACAAAGCACCCAATCTGGTAATCCATAATGTTTCCATGTTGTTTAGCTTGTCATGCCAGCCTGCCTTAGACATCCTCAGCAACTGAATCTTGTCTATAATGGTAAATTGAAATTGGGCAGTTTGGTGAGTCAAAGTATGCTTGTATAAAGCATTAGTTAACTTTTTGGTTCTGATTGCACTAAGATGTTCACTAATACAAAATCTCAGTGGTCGGGAAGTTTGTCCTACATAATATGAGGTGCATGTACAGGTGGCCAAGTATACCACCCAGTTTGAGCTGCAGTTACCAAAAATCCTAATATGAAAAACACGTGAAGTGTTGGCACTTGAAAACTCTTTAATTTTGGCCATGTACCTGCATGCACTACAATGACCACAAGGAAATGAACCAATCAATGGATCTCCAAATATAGTGGTTTGTGTAGATGTAGTTGGGTGAAGTTTTTTGTAATATGTAAAGTGTGAATTCATCGTCCTACCCCTACGATATGAAAAGGCACATGTTTCAGGTAATATATCAGATAGAAACTCATGTGCTCTTAAAATACCCCAATGATGATTAACTATATTCCTGAATGAAGGGGTATTATTTCCATAAGTTACTGTAAATCTGATGGGTTGAGCTGGGGAACTGGTACAGGCCTCCTGTTCATGTTTATATGTTAATAATTGAGAACGTGTCATATGTCTAACCTCATGAATGGTCAGGTAACGTCGAGATCTATTATATCCCCTTTGAATAAATCTATCACAAAGATCCTGTTCACATTCCGCATGGGATTTAGTAGATGAACAAATACGTTTCATGCGTATAAATTGAGATTTAGGGATGTTGTTGATGATGTGGCGGGAGTGATTACTAGAAGTGTGTAAAAGAGAGTTATATTGTGGAAACGTTCTATGCACGCTTGTAGCCAGGGTATGATCAATTTGTCTGGTTATCTTAACATCCAGAAAAATGATCTCTTGGTATTGAATCTCCAAAGTAAACTTAATGCCCCATGAATTGCTGTTCAAATATTGGACAAACTCATTAGCCAAAAGTATATCACCCCGCCACACCATCCAACAATTATCTAAATATCTCCTCCATATGTCCAATTCTGCCAAAAACTTGTTGTTACCAGTATCATATATATATATATATATATATATATATATATATATATATATATATATATATATATATATATCCGCATATTTCGGGGCAAAAGATGCCCCCATAGCTGTGCCCCTGGTTTGCCAATATATCTGACCATCAAAGAAAAAGATGTTTTTGGTTAATACATATTCAGTCATTTCGATTAGAAAGTTGTTAAATCCAACAGAATAAAGCTTGGATTCTTCTAACCAAAAAGCTATAGCTGAAAGTCCAGCCTTATGTGGGATGCTAGTATACAGTGAGGCGACATCCAACGTGCAAAGCCACCAATCTGATTCCAATTGAGTGTCCTGAATGATGTTCAAAAATTCAGTTGTGTCCTTAAGCCTGACCATAAATAATAGAGGTTTGAGATAATAAGTAAGAAATGCAGACAAGAGCTCCATAAGAGAGCCTCTGCCTGAGACAGTTGGTCAGCCCGGAGCATACGTGGGATGTTTGTGTATTTTCGGCAGCAAATAAAGATATTGGGGAATGGGATTTGTGACCTGCATTTGTTTACAAGTATGTTGATCTATAACCCCTTCTTCTGTGGCCATATCCAGGAAAGAATCAATCAGTGTTTTAAAATTGGGAGTCGGGTCTACTACCATATGCATATAAAACCTAGCTTCTGATAACTGTTTATTAGCTTTGGCAATATACATACCCCGATCCATAACCACAATACCTCCCCCTTTTATCAGCTGGCAAGATGACAATATAGTGGTTGGAACTGAGTTCCTGTAACCTTTTCCGCTCCAATAGAGTCAGATTATGTTTAGTAGGCTGATATCCAGGGGAGAAATGTAAATCTTTGATCACACATTCCCTGAATATGGCCACATGTTTGTCCATGGGTGGTTGGAATGTCGACCTCACTGCATTGACAGTAGAACACATACATGGAATACAACTGTACTGCATATATTAAAACAGCTTTATTTCAGTAACAAGAATGCTGGTGACATTTTGTTTTGTTATTGCTTTGAAATATCTGTGATGTACACACAATATCTGCCCATGGAGAGTGTGTTATCTCACCAATATACCTTTATTACCTGAAGTAGGAGGAACAGAGAGCATTATGTGACCAATAGTGGCCTGGAGACAGCCTTGGACAGTACTATGAGTTAAGCAACACAGTTTACAGGCCATTAATTTTACATTCTATAGCTATTACAGTGTTACACTTGACTGCAGCAACCATCACATAGACAATCAATACATACAGCTCTACTACAATGGTTATGACAACAGAATCCTGCTGAACACCATTTTGCTTACTGTTATTGGTACTGTCTATTATTTATTGAACTTCTGTTATTATTATGCAATTATTGCACTACAGCTCTAATTGCCCATTTATAGCACTATAGTTCTATATGACCATTTATTGCACTACAGTTTTTGTTATTGTGTATACCTTATTGCAGTAAATGCGTTATTGCTTATTGCACTGCAGTTAGCATACTAAATCCATACTTACCATGCTCACAGTACAACCTGGCCAGGCACCTGGCATGGGACTCAACATGTGAGCTCTCTCAGCTGCAGCTGTTGGGAGAGAAGCACACCATTATGCATACCAGTTTTGCAGACATTTAGCTTGTAATTTGGTAAGACAGAGGAAAACATACTTACATACTTGTGGGGCATTCCCATCTCTAGCTTCTTGGACCCAGATGTCCAAGGTTCCCCTCTTTCTCCTTTTCAGGTCATCATAATGGTGATGACACTGTTTACCTGTGTGTGGGATACCAGTAACACTGATGAGTTTCCTGGCCAAATGGTCCCAGGCCTCCGCCTTGCACTCTATGCCTTGGAATCTGTCCTGCATCAGCCGGATTGCATGGTTTTGTACCAGGAGCCCAACCATGACCCTGGACTCCTGAATACTCCACTTCTGTGCCCAGAAGTGCACACCTTTGCCAATACCACCTGGCATACCAACAGTTGATTGAACTCCAATAAATGACGCAGAATTCCCATGTACTGGGCTGTTTTCCCACCCTTACATGTCATTGAGCAACAATAAAAAAATGATGTGTTGCTTAACACCATGCAAACCAGCTAAGCAGTGCTAGGCAGCATGAAAACTTGCATAACTGTAGTTTTAGTGAAGCTAAGCACCACACAAACATTGGTAGCTATTAACATATTTATGCAATGCTTAGCATGAATAAGCAGTTCTTCGCAGAGCACAGCAGTGTCAAATTTCACAATACTTTTAATAATAAAACAGGTAAAAGTCCAAAAATTCACAAATCCAAAAAAAAAAGGAACAAGGTTCTTCTTTGAAATAAGGTAACAACTCCAGCCAGATTTTAAAAATTTAGATTTTGTGTGTTGGAAAAAGTTAAAAGGCAGGAAAGAGGTGGAAATTGGTCAAACTTTTTTAGAATATAGAGAAACATTTTGGCAGGTTTTATTAAATACAAATACCCTGCCTGGTTTAAATGACAGAATTTTGATAAGTAGTCTGCTGAATTTAAGGGCAGAAGAGATGTAAATATAAGAATAAAATTAAATTTAAATAAAAATAAAAATGAAAATAAAAAGATACCAAATGGTTAGGATGCCGTTGATGGGTACAAACTATAGTTTATAATTTTTAGTTTGTTCTTTACCCATAAGAAATTTATATAAAAACGTATATTAGGAGTTTTAGCGGAGGTTGTGTACAAAGTTAAATGTATTAATTATACTTTATGATAAAAAATTTATAGATTAGGGTGCAGTTTCAAATGTAGGGCATTTTGTGTAGTTGGATTTACTGTATTAATATTGATGTAAAGGTGCTTTTAACAAAGACATTTAATTTGAAATTTGATCACATGATTTTTATGTGGTATTTAAGTGGAAGGAAATTAGGTGTTCTTTGTATCTGATGAAGTTCCTTTTTTATGGTTGAATAAAGGAATGAAAGTGCTTATACAGCCTTTCTTGAAGCTGGTGTTGTTGACTTATTTTGGGGAAGAACCTTGTGCCTTGTTTTTAAATACTTTTAATAAATTATAGAAAAATAGTACATTCATTTACAGACATATTCTGCTGTTATTGACTGAAACCCAGGACCTACTACACATAAATCACTAACTCTACTCATGTAGCTAGTTGTATGTTATAAAAACTGTTTTAACTTTGCATATACTACTAGGCTACCTGTTAGCATTGCTGAGTACCTCACCATGCCACAGAAACATGCTCAAACACACCTATAAATAAATAAATAATCAATTACATCCAGTTTCTTTTTTTAGATGTCTGGCAGGTGTCAGCTATGAATGTATAAGCTCTGCTCAGCTCTCCTGCACTCTGCACTGTCCCGCCCAAATGTCAATTAAAAAAACAAAGAAAAAGGAAAAATATGAAAAACTTTAATTATGATAACTAATTATATCTGGTTTCTACTTTTAGATGTCTGGCAGGTGTTACCTGTCTATATGTGAGCACAGCTTAGCATTGTTGAACGCTGCACCATGAAAACATGAAGAAAAACAATTAAAAAAATAAAAGATCATAAAAATGAGATATTATACATTTGATACACTTCACAACATTACAACAGTGGTGGGGAGCATCACAGGGAGCCTCACATTTTTCTGCAGCCATGGGTAGCCACAGCACCTCTCCCTATACTAATTCACTATCCCTGTTCCACGGTTCTCCCTCAACAGTTCACCACCATTAATATGCATGGCACCCTGTCAAGGGGGAACTGTGGCCTTGTGCATGGATGCATTCCATGTAGGCTCTACAAGGTGCCTACATGGATTTTATTAAATCCTGGAGTATGTTTATACCTGCTACACAAAGTCAAAACTTTTGGATTCAGCAATTCTAATGAGTTCACACCTGATTTGCATATTCATTGTGCTCAGAGGCATAAATCTAACCCATAATAAGGTAACCATCTAGCTAGGGAACTTGAAGGTGAAGAGACTTGTGCATTATGGAACATAAAAGATTGGTATTCATTTTGATCTATCTGCACAGAAGGCTTATGATCCCTTGCTAAGGTATGATTGTATTTTTTCCAGTATATGCTAGATTTTTTTTAAATGTTACAAAGACAAATTTTTATATATACTCATTAGAACATGGAACTTTTATCTGTATGCAGTTATTAGGGTCTATATTAGAACACCAAACTTTCAAAATTTCGAGTGTTCTAATTTCGAACCTTATTAATCAAAAATTTAAAACATCGAACACACAAAACAGCAATTTTTTTTCCTAGGGAAAAAATTTGCTGTTCCAAAACACATACACACAACACAAGCACACCAAACAAACAGCAATCCACACACATACACCTAAACTCTTACACCTAACCCTACACTATTTTGTGATGCTCTTTTGAAAATTGTATTGCTTTCTTACAGGTTTCTGTAATATGTTTTTTTTTTTGCTGCATGAAGCCTTTTACCTGATAGAAGACACATCTATTGACATAAGTCAGTACTGTCACATATTGATGTCATTGCTGTCAATATCACCCACCTTCTACTTAGTTACATTAGTAAATAACAGTATGCCATTATCTGTCATTCATCTGTGTTCTTAGCCATTTATTTTCATATTCTAGGTTTAACACTTGCCTTGATAGTTCAGCAGTTACAAGTATTTTAATTCACGGTTGAGTTTCTGTGATGTTATTAGCACACATCCATTACATGGGCAATTAAAGATTGAGAGCACTGCCTGGCATCAATATTACTGCATGCATGTGCATAGAATGAAGGTTTTACCCCCTTAGTTGGTGAGCATGTGTGCTATCCATTTCCTCTTGGCCAGACGAGGGCATAATGTGCATGCCTACATCTACCTACACAAAGAGGGTGGTGGTTCCCCTTCTGACTCCTCACCTGATTATGGCTGAAGTGACCTTGCTAGTGGTAGCAAGATGTGTGCCCCTTCCCTTTGGTGTTCCTGCTGCAGCTGTTTTTCTCATAATAATATTGTGAAGTATGGCACAGACAGTGAAAATTTCAGCACAAGTACCAAGATCATTCTGCAGAGCCCCCTAATATATGTAAGCACCGGAACCATGACTTTAGCAGTCCAAACACACTCTCTATGATATTTCTTGTGTGACAGTGTGCCTCATTAAAGTGTTCTTCTCTGGGTCCATGTGCATTTCTGATGGAAATCATCAGCCATGGCTCCAGTGCATAACCTGCATCACCCGGTAAATGACACTGTGGGATATCTACCCTGGAAAACTTCTGATCAAGTTTAGAGCTGTGCCAGATATGTGAGTTGTGGTAACTGCCTGGGTTGCCAGCACATGCATTAAGAATTATTCCATTAATGTTACTAACAACCTGACAGTTAATGGAGTGGAAGACCTTTCTACTTACATACATCCTTCCCTGTTCCCCAGGTGATGCTTTGATTTCAATGTCCATGTGGCCTATGACAACTAGGGCTTCAAAGAAGCATGCTACAGGGTAGAAATCCTGCAATGTTGTAGCTCTGTCCACTGATGTATAAGGAAATTGTATGTAATCACTGGCATGTTATAGCACAGCATTCAGGAATTGATGTAGTATTGGATTCTTAAGTCTGTGACATCCCCAGCATAGCCCCTGTTGGCCTGTTGAAAGTTCCTGTAGCTGATATTCTAATTGCTAGACATATCTTGGACTCCTCAGGTATTGGTTCCCCTTGGTTAGCCCTTGCTCTCAATTGAGGACAACAGAGGTTGCAGAGTTCCTGTACT
This sequence comes from Protopterus annectens, assembly GCF_019279795.1. Taxonomy (NCBI): domain Eukaryota; kingdom Metazoa; phylum Chordata; order Ceratodontiformes; family Protopteridae; genus Protopterus; species Protopterus annectens. Next base: position 1,699,874,802 of record NC_056744.1, on the reverse strand, counting down.
GTGTCTTTATCCACTTCTAGCACTATATGATTTCCACTTCATGCAGACCATGGAAACTTAAATGGTATCTAAACACTCTTCTCCTTCTTGGCCAAGGTTTAGTAGCAGCAGCAGTAGCATAGACTTGGGCCTGTTGCACATACACAATCTATACAGCAGCCTCTAACATTGTTTCTGTGTACAGTAGTTTCTGTGGCTGTATTCCAATAGGTTTTGAAATTCAAAGGAAAAAATCTGTACTGAGTCTACATGATTGCTTTACAGCTTGTTGAATAGACCCTCCATCTTGGATTGGTTGATTAGCATACAATTCAGCTACCTATGCTGCAATTAGTATGCCACAATGTTTACCATGTTTACATGGCTCTACATGTTGTGTAGAGCTACTTACTGAATATAAAATGGTGCGCTACCATATGCACATCATGCCATAGAACCATTTATGAATACAAAATGGTGTGCTACTATATGCACGTCATGTTGTAGAGCCACTCACTGAATATAACATGGTGCATTGCAATATGCACGTCATGCCATAGAGCCACTTACTGAATATAAAATGGTGCACTACCATATGCATGTCATGCCGTTGAGCCACTTATCGAATATAAAACGGTGCACTACCATATGCACATCATGCCGTAGAGCCACTTACTGTATATAAAATGGTGCACTACCATATGCATTTCATGCCATGACATGCACACAGTCTTCTCACACTATGTAGGCTTTACTGAATCTGCAACATCATCTAGTTTTTACTGGGCAAATGTCTGCTCAAGAAATCTTTTACTCCTCTGCTACAGTTTTTTAGGAAAAACTACAAGAACTGATTCCTCTACATGCAATCAAAGTTACATATCTGATCCTGAATCATCCAAAGAGAAATAAAAACGCTGACAGTGAGTTAGAGAAGGAAATATAGCTTCAGTTCGCTGCCTTAACTTTCCACCATTCTCATTATTTTCTGCTTTTTGAACTAGAACCTCAAACCTCAAGCATTCTAATCATATTTGATTTAATTATTTTTTTCTAAAGCCTTTTAACCCTATAAAGGGAAAATGTTTATAACCATCTTAAAAATGTAAGAATTTTTTTATCTTGCTAATCAAATGTTATACACTTTTATTTTTGAAATATTAGATGCCTTTACCCATACCTATTTTATATATACTGCTTGTAATAGCATTAGAGGCGGGTCCCCTTCATTTGTTTGAACTTTCAAATGTTCAAAATTCATATGGCTGACACCATATGATCGAACGTTTGAAAGGCTAACAAATGATAGCAGAGATCCCAATACAGCATGGAAACAGGAGATTCCCCTTTCCTGCAATGTAGTGTGATCTCGGAGTGAGAATATTTAAGTAGCAGGGGGTGTGGCGGGTGCAGCCCCCCAAGTGGGTGGTGCAGGGGGCTTGCACAGTTTTTCAGAGTTAACAGTACTGTTAACAGTACTGTCAGACTGTCAGCCTTTTGGAATGTCAGTCATATGGTGTTAGCCATATGAAAGTCAGCATTCTGAAAGGTCGACATTCTGAAGTATACACATATATACTATATACATACATACATATATACACTATACACACATACTGTTTCACACTGGGGCTCTAATTCTAATATTAATTGTTTTCAAGACTCACAGTTCTAATGTTTTACATACATACATTTCTGTAATTATCTTACACATTAGGTATTTCCTCAAGTATAGTTGTTCATTTTCATAGCATGGACTCATTTTAGTGCTATTTCTCTGTTAAGTTACATTACCTTTCTTTTCTATTTTTGTTATAATAATTTGTCAGTTTCCAGAGATTCTTCACCATGAGATGTATGATCAATTAACTAATTTGTTAGTCACAGCAGCATTTACTATAATCTTGATTTTGAGCAAACTGTCCTCAGATGAATGAATGCGGCATAGCAAACAACTGCAATATGTATAAAATAAGATCAGTTAAAATGAGGTTAAAAGTTGAATACTGCAATTAGAAGGGCAGATAATGTTAAACTAAGTACATTGCAACAGCTGAGCCATGACTTTAGCAAGAATACAGAATGTACATACTGAATATTACTCTGTATTTGCTCAAATAGACCTACTTAGATTTGTAGAGAATGCTGTAATTTAACCCAGATTAAAGTCAATTTTCCTAACTCATATTTTTGATGTATTTTCAGGAAAACAGCACATCAGTCAACAGTGAAAAATGCATGAAGCAGCTCTGTTCAGTCTACAGATCTGACTCAGAAAGAAAGATGGATGGCCCGATATGCATGGCACACCACTTGGCACACGTTTATGGGCAGCATGCTGGCAATGACCACAAGAATGCTCAAAGGGCACATGCATAGAATGCTATTGAGCTGGGCAATACAATGGTCATCAAAAGTTGGAATATAGTACAGAAGGCAATTGCATGTTTGACCATCAAAGTAGCCTTGAGCACAGTATTTGGGACCTCCCAGGCCATGTACTGGCAGGTTTGAGTATTGCTGCTCAGACAAGGGTCACAGTATTGGGGTGTGATGTCCCCTTCTGGGCCAGTAATCAAGGAGCCTAAATCCTCCCCACTGACACCAGAGGGGGACATTCACTTGGAAGAAAAATGGATACGCCCAGTATTTTCAGATGAAGCTCTCTGCATCAAGCACAATTTCCCTTAAGAGCACACGGGGAACACATTCAATCCAGAGACTGGGTCCTCTCTCTCTCTCTCTGGATCTGCAATAAGACTTCCCACTGGCACAGGTATAGGGTTATGTCCTCAGCCGAGTGTTCAAGGCAAGACCTGCAGTACCTTCTCTGTGGAACCACTGCTTTGTGTCTCTGGTCCAAGCAGCTGGAACACATACTCTTTGAAATTTAATTTTCACACACAAACACCTGGGGAAGGCTGGCACAGATTTTCTAGCTATGCCCCCTTCTGCCAAGACTATAAGGTAGTTACACCACCACCACCAGGCACTCCAAAGCCAACTACTGTAAGGCTCTTGTAAGGATACCCAATTATACTGAGTAAAATTAGTATTAATGCAAATGGTAATGTTGACCAAACAGCAAGGCTTTCAAGAGTGGCTGCATGGAATAAAAATAAGTACTCTCAAAGGTTAAAATATTCTCTGAAGGACCAGACACAATGAAATGTTTAAATATAACTAATAATAAATAATAAAAGAACATGAAAATACTAAATATCTGTTTACAATAAACACCAGAGTTTAATTCACAGGAAATATTAAAAAGAACACAGGTGGACAGGTTCACACAGGTACAGAAAAAACAATACTCAACTAATCGCATGATATTTTCCTGAGCTAAAGAATTATCATTCCCTGGTTACAAACTAGAGCAAGGCATGGTGAAGTAGGTTACAAAAGCAGAGTGCCATGAGACTTCAGAGTCACCTAGTATTAAAATATGATTTTTAGTGATGGATTAAAGAATGACATCAACTACATCTGGTCATCTGACTTCTGGTTTCCATGCTTCCCCCCTTCTCTAGAAGCTGTCAGGATTTAGCACATCTGTGTCAATAATACTCACACACAAAATCTTGCAAAGATCTGCTGCAGCTCCACGAAATCATAAAACAATTTCAAACCTCCACTCTTCCAGAATAGCAATTAGTAGTGCAAGACAATGCAGGAAGATTCCTAGTAGAGACTTTTTGTCTCTGGCTGCATTTTGAACTGTAAGATACAATCTTTACGGCCTAAGCCAGACAATTCAATTTCAAACTATTTTCAAAGTTTAAGATTAACCTCTTCTCTCCAAATATCCTCTGTTAAAACATATACATTTAAACAGTTACAATAATGCATGTATATTTCTTTTTCTGTCCAGCATGGCACACTGTTGGTACATTTTTAACTCAAGCAGCTTTACAAATACATTTTTCAATACAAATATCCTACAAATCAGTTTGATATATGAATAACATATAGGGCAGGATTCACGAAGTCTTGCACGGAGTCTAAGAGTAGTGTAAGACTCCATGCAGCCCTCGCGATCCAGGAACAGCCCGAAATTCTGTGTAAGAGACCAGCTAAAACATCTCTTACATGGAGTGGGTGTGGATATGCTAATCACTTCACTTGCAGCCGAAAGGCATGCAAATGAGGTAGATTAGCGATCCAGGAAGCCCAAAGCAGCCAGTGTAAGAGCCGTTTTAGCTGTAGAAATGTACTCAGTTGACAACTGAGTACGTTTCTGCAAATAACACAATGGAGCCATGTCAGCTCCAAATAAAGGGTGCATATGTGTCAGGCAGCATGCCAATGGCTAAATATGTGGCCATTGGCAAGGTACCCTGATGCAAATATGAAAAATAAATATTTTTTTTTTCGGCGAAGTTTAAACGCAGCGCAGCCCCATGCAAACCGGCTGCGCTATATAAAACATAAAAATGAAGGTTATAAACCCACAAATGTGGGTTTTATGCAATACATGGATTTACAATGCAGGGACCAGCAGACCAAAAACAACATGGCCACCGTTTAGTGGTTGCTAAGGGGGGAAGCTGAGTCTAAGACATGTAACTAAGCATTAGTAGGCAATCTGATGTAAATGAGTGTTAGGATACTGAATCCCACTGTCACATAGCAAATGAGCACATTCTGAGTAGTGCAAGAGTTACATAAGGGGGAGGAACATAGTAGGAGACAGGTGACATCACAGTGGGGAATGGCAGAAAGAAATGCAGTTCATTGGAGGTCAGTGTTATATGACAGATGTCAGACACATATCATGGAAAGAGGAGTGCCACAAGATAAGCATGGGAAAGTCCAGAAATGGAAGGTGTACACTGTTGCTTACACCAAAGTTTCTTGCTGGGCATGCATGCGCACGTGTGCACGCCATCAGGCGCGAGTACGGCAGTGTGCGCACGTGTAAGGCAGACTGAGCATGTGGGAGCCTGTTGGCAGACTTGTATGACTGTTTGCGCTGGTGCACATGCGTTTTAACCCGAATAAGATGATTCTAAACCATGTAAGCATGTGTGCGCGCATGTAAGCCACTGTGAGCATGTTTCTGCTGGTATGCGCGTTGCTCCCCCCTGAGGAAACAGAAAGGAAACAGGAAGCAACAGAATTAGTAAGAAGCTAACAGGGAATACTGCTGGAGCTAGCAGGTGAAAACAATTAGAAGCAGGCAATTACAAAGGCAGAATAGTAGCCCAGCCAAGCACTTAAAACTCTGCAAACAGCAGTGCAGGATGTTTCTCTCAAGAGACACTGCAAGATAGGAGTAAGCTATTAGAAGTGAAAACTGAAAAAGCTGAACTCAGAGCAGAAATGCTAGGGGCTGCCATAGCTGTCATAAGGAGACATAGGCTACTTGCTGAGGGTGGTGACAATGCAAATGGTGCCAGACAACCCACAGTGAGGAGACGGAGAAGAGTGTACAGGCCCAGGGTCACCTACCACGGGTTACATGAGCTGGAGATAGTGGAGCGCTATAGAGTGGACAGAGACCTCCTGCAGCAAATTGTTGAGCTGTGCAGGCCACGCCTCACACACAGAACCAACAGAGGGGAGCCCATCCCAGTGGAAACCAAGGTATGTGTTGGTCTAAGAATACTAGCAACAGGTACCTTCCAAAGACCAACTGATGATATGATGAGGATATCACAGGCATCAGCCTCCAGGGTACTGCACCAGTTCCTGGATGCCATGTCAGCACATGTCGGTGATCATGTATATTTCCCCAATGCCCGTGAGGTATTGGCCAGCAATATGCATCTCTTCCAGCAAATAGCGGAACACCCTGAGGTAGTGGGTGCAATAGACTGCATGCACATACTCATAAAAGCACCAGCCGGTGAGCGGGGTAGGCCCTACATTAACTGCAAGGGCTTCCCCTCCATCAACTGCCAGGTCATGTGTGATGCCAGGGCATAATAATGAATGTGTGTGCTGGCTGCCCTGGGAGCTACCATGATTCCCATATCTGGCATTTGACACAGCTGTAACAGACATTTGCCAATGGGGACATCCCACATGGACACCTAGTGGGGGATGCAGGTTATGCACTGGAGCTGTGGCTGATGACACCCATCAGAAATGCACACACACCTGAACAGGAACGCCATAATGAGGAACACGCACAAACACGTTATGTAATAGAGCGTGTGTTTGGGCTGCTCAAGTCATGGTTCCGATGTCTGGACACATCTGGTGGAGACTTGCAGTACTCACCAACTACATGTACCCAAACTGTTATGGTATGTGCTATGCTACATAATATGATCTTGTGAAAACAGCTGCAGCAGGACCAGCATAGGACCGGGCCAAACAGCCCCCCACCATTGCCAAGGCCATCACAGGCAGAGCGTGACTCGGAGGAGGAACAACCTGAGCCTGCCCCAGTAGGCAGAAGGAGACGTGTCCAGTATGCCCTGGCCTTGGCAAAGAGGCAACGCATAGCACATACACTGGCTCAGTAGGAACCCTGGGAATGATACCCCTCTCTGACTCACTCATATAATAACAGGGATGCCTAAAATGGCATAACCTGCTCTCAAACATGTACAGGGAGTGTAGTATGTGCATCCAACAGAGGCAGCCCTGCAGCACCACCTGAGGCATGAATGCCATGTGTTAAGCAATGTAACACCATGTAGTATATGCAAACTTGATGACCCTGACTAACATCCTACCCTCACCAAGCATGATGCCACAATATGACAATGAGATGATCAATTGCAATAATTGGCTGAAGTATTGCAGTTAGTCAAAGGGGATCCAATATGTGCCAGCCTGGGATGACATGCTGAGCATGACATGATTCTCCACCTGCTAGGGATGGTGTGCACCTATCAGTCCAGGCCTTATGGATACTGGCAAAGGCTGTTGTTACTCACAGCATGCCTTGAATAGGTAAGGCTCAAAACACAAACCCACCTCCATAGGTATCACAAGGGATAAGAACCTAGATGTAATGCTACCCAATGCCAGAAGTCTAAACAGCAAGATACATGCAGTCTAAACTCCCCCAGTATGGAGAATGTTGATATCTGTCCTGTAACAGAAAACTGGGTCAATGCTCACAACAGCACCTTAACACTACCAGGTTACACCTCATACTGTGCTGTACAGCCTCAAAACATGGAACAAGCTACAAAAGGAGGGTGACTAGCAATAATTATCAAGGATAACCACACCCCCATGTTGGTACCACAACAAGAAGCAGCATGGACTAGCCATGATCAAGTAACAGTGGCTAAAACTGCCTCCCAGTTTATAGCCTGCTACAGACTACCATCCTAACACCAGGAACTGCACTTGGCCTATGTTGGAATACATGAATATATCAAGCCCTCCAAACCACATTATATTGGGTGACTGAAAATACACAAACATAGACTGGGAGCATTATACTAGCTCCAACACTGTAGGACAAAAGTTCCTAGAATCCATAACCCAAAATGCTCAGGAACAATGTACCACTCCCACAAGAGGGGTAAGCATACTGGATGTGATAATCAGCAACATGGGTACTGGATGGCAAGATGAGAAGTGTATCCCTCACTGGTACGACCAGACCATAGAGTAATCACACCGGATATACACATCCTGACCACAGTCCCTGGTCAAAAAAACACAGTGAAAAACATGTGTAAAGCAAAAGTTGCACTCCTCCAAACTGATGTGGAATCCATTAAAGGGCCTGTGCAGGTGTAAAATATGGGCCACACCTCAGAACCTGTTATACAGGCATTCCATGAACACTGCCAGGAATGCTTGGATTATGCAATCCCAAATAAAACCAAGACACAATGCCATACACGCAGGCATCTGGCATGGTGGACTCCAGCCATTACCAAACCATGCAAGAAAATGAGGAAGCTACAACATGATAGAGCAAACATAAAAAGGGAAGTAATCACTGATCAGTAGTATGGCAATAAAATATGTCCACACATACAATCCACTAAGGCCAGCTACAACAAGTTGAATCTGTGAATCTTGAGGCAATGTTACACCTGCCCCAAGTACACAGACAACCCTCACCTCCCCCCAAGAAATACAAATATATGTGAGAGATGCAACCATTTATCCAAACCGGAGGCTGAGCTCTCTCAACTCAGTACTGTCAAAACTACTCAGGAGGAGAAGGTAACCACACACCACAAACCCAGTCTCACATAGACCTATCACAACTGCCAACCAAAGACATAAACACAGAAAAACATTCCCGGAGGCCCTAATTACAAACACACCACATCAACAGAGGCCTCCAAAGCAGACACCCAAGCAACCACTACCTCCAAACATAGCACATGTAACACAAAGTACACAAAGCTGGTGTGCCAAACAGTCACAGGCAGAAGGAGAAACAACATGCCTGATACAGTTGTAATAGGTGACTCCATAGTCAGACACACTGCTGTCCCGCTCACCAGACTGAACAAGGGAAAGGGTACAGTAAGCTGCCTGTAGGCTGCTACAATATGCCACATAACAGAAGTACGCAGGTCACCCCAAAGCAAGTAGAAATATGATGCAGTCATTGTCCATGCTGGCGTGAATGACCTGAGATGTACCTCCCAGGACTACATGAAAAGAGACATAGATGAGCTCTCCGATTATGTAGTCCAGGCTGGTATGACACTGACCGTGTGCAGCATCCTACCCTCACCAAGAATGATGCCACAGTACAAACACAGAATGATCAGCTTTAACAAGTGGCACAATTACTGGTGTCATTCCAAGGGGATCCAATGTCTGTCTGCTTGGGATGTCATGCTTGACAAGCCACGCTGCTGTTCCAGGGATGGCTTGCACCTGTTACCCCTAGGCATCTGGATATTGGATAAGGCTCTTGCCACCTCCATAGAGCCTTTCGTAGGCAAGGCTGAAAAGACTAACCCACCACCCTAGAAAACATAAGTGGAAAGAAACATAAGGGTAATGCTGACCAATGACAGATGTGTAAACCTCAATATGCATGCTCCCGAGGCCCTCCCCAGTATGGAGAACATTGATGTCCGTGCAGTGACAGAAACCTGCAGCAAGGCTCCTGACAGCACACCAGCACTACCAGGTTATACCTCATATCATGCGTTATGGCCCCAAAACCTGGACCAAAACATAAAAGGAGGGGGAGTATCCATATTCAGCACAGACACCCACACGTCCAGGTAACTGACAATGCACGAAGCATTGGAGAACACCCATGTGCAACTAACCATAGGCAAAACTGCTGTACAGACCACACTCTCACACACAGGAACCGCACCCAGCCATCCTGAAGACACTGGACAGTATGAATATCTCACCAAATACCAAACAAGGTACTCACAAATTACCACATAGGTGGTAATCCATTATGTATGGAAGGAGTAATCAGGGACCTAGGGACACAAGTGCACAGTATGTTATGTGACACTCACATTGCCAATGTGGCTAGGAAGACTGTATATATTGGACACCGTATCATGAAAGGATTCACATCTATGTCAACAGAGGTCATTGTGCCCCTATACTGTTCTCTTATCAGACCCATAATCTAGTACAATGCCTCATTTGGGATGTACCTTACCCGACACCTGCAGCAGTTAGAAAGACCTCAAAGGTACCTCACCAAGAGGATAAAGGGTCTCAAATATATGTCATATGCTGCCTGGCTGTAGACACCCCAGCTGACTGCAGTCACATACTGCCTACACAGAGGCGTTGTATGCCTGTTGTACAAGGCTATGTCCAACACAGGAGTAATGGACATGCTCCACCCCAGAAAACCCAAATCCATCGGAGCTGTGAGAGTGAGAGATGTCAACCTCAACACATAATGAAATAGGATGTGCTGGAGGGACAGATACATAACCCAGAGGCTCCATACACTCTGGAAGAGAATCCCACTCCATGATAGGCAGAGCCACTCACTGACTCTCTTCAACAGGAATCTTGCCAAGTGGATGGATGATCGTAGATGTACACTAGGGGTCTTCACTGTGTCATGTCCAGACAGAGGCACAGTAAAGTACATCATAAATGGCCATAATATTCACATAGCAAGGGGTGGCAAAAGCCACACACACTCTGGCTAGGCTTATAAATGCCCTAGGGTGGATAGCCTAGTATGAACCTATGAACCTATGAAGATACAAATTGTACAGGACACTAAGGATAATCACAAGGCTTTCTTAACTGATGGTAGGAACCTTGTTGGGAATTCACAGATATGCTCTGAATCACTCAAATATTGCAAACAACATACCAAACACACACACATATTGCCAACATCCAACCTGACAGGTGCAGTGCAACCCCCCCCACACACACAAAATGCAACATATCTATCCCAGCAGAGTGCTGGCCCCCTGACATTGCAGTTGCTGAGGTAACAGCCAGCATCTACAAAGCAAAACACACAGCATCAATGGTATGAGATGGTGTCCTGGGCTGAGTCCAACATGGACTCCAAGAAGAATGGAATGCCAAATAACACTACTGCTCAATGTCAGCCTTACCACAGGATATGTACCCAAAGAGCAGTGTACAACAACAGTGGTCCTTCTCAACAAAGGTGTTGCCTGAATGGATACTGCAAACTACCACCCCAGAATCCTGACAAGCTTGGTCTGCAACGCTATGGAAAGGATCAGCATGTACCGCAGACATAAAGATATTGGGGACCTACTGACACTGGACCCTACCCAGTGTGGCTTTCTTAAGTGCAGATCCTGCCCTTTAAACATGTTTGACTCATTTGAAACAGTCATTAAGGTCATTGTGAGGGGAATGTGGTCCACACAGCGTAGCTGGATCTTGCAAAGGCTTCCATACAATATCCCACGTGTTCATTATAGATAAGCTCACCAGCTTAAATATAAACCCTTATGTCAGTAGAGGGGTTGCAAACCAGACCAAGGACAGAACTGACATGGTCAGAAATGCTGCAGCCAGGTCAGACTACAAACCAGATATAACTGGCATCCCACAAGGCTTGGTCCTGGGACCTCCCTCGTTTGGTATATATGTCCCATAGGTACAGGCCAACATGGAAGGACTGTGTCTGAACAAGTTTGCAGAGGACTACAAACTGGCCACCATATCTGACCCTCCAGCTGAACAAGCATCCCACAAAAGGGCCACATAGAAAAAGACAACCGGTGCCCTAGCCATGTTAGCAAGCTAATTGCAGAAAAGTGTATAGTCAACCCCTGTGGATATACAGTAAGTGCCCACCAATTACCACATAGGTGTTAACCCATTAAGTACTTAACATGTAATAAGAGTCAGGGGACACAAGTTGATAGATATCCTGCATTGAACAAGCATGTGGCTGTAGTGGTTACAGAAACATACCATATACCCACCTAATCATGACGGTTGTCAGATCTAGGTCAGGGGAGGTCATTGTGGCTCTGCAGTCATCCTTCATCAGCATTACAATTGACTACAATAGCCCCTGTGGGATGTACCTCAGCAGACACCTCCATCAACTGGAAAGTCCCCAAAAGTACCTCACCAGGAGTATCAAAGAGCTTAAACAGATGCCATGTGTTGCCTGATTAAACAAACTGCAGCTCCACACACTGCCATACTGCCCACCCAGAGGCAAGCTGTGTGTGATGTATAAAGCCATGTCCAAGCTGGAATCAATGAACATGCTGCACCTTGTACAATCTGAATGGCAGTGAGCTATGCACATGAGAGACCTGAACCCCAGCACTGACATACATAGGACAAGCTGTACTGAATGATCCATAACACAGAAGCCACCCCCACTCTTGAGTAAACTCCCAGTACAGGTTAGCCAGAGAGTCACTCATCGACTCTCCTCAAGAGGAATCTTGATGAGTGGATGGGAGATGGTAGGTTTACCCTGGGTATCACTGTTATGTCACGGGTAGACGGAGGCACAGTATACTAACCATGGCATATGTCATGGCAAGCTCCGGTTACAATGTGTGTTGAAGGACAAACACACCCTCCAACTAGCATTAGAAATGGCCTAGGGCACATCGCTAGTGTTTGCCAATGTACACCTATGTTGTGGAATACACTACCAATGTTGGACAAGCCTGGTTTAAGTAGTTCATATCTGAACATAATGCAACATGGTCAGATGTGCACAACTGGCCCCTAACCAGTCTGTTGTGCTCACTATGAAAATGTAAAGCAGTGATAGGACTAAAGCCCAGGATACTGTCCACCACAGTGAATGTACTGAACCAGTACACTATACGGTAGTACAGTGTTAGGTCAGTATGAAAGGATGTTGACAACTGTATGCAAAGTATCCCATGCAAACCCTGCAGGCACAGTATAATCCCTGTTGTGTTCAGACACAAAGCAGTTGGACAGTAAGTACACAACATGACACACAACACACAACCATAAACGTGAGATATTGTTGAAGTTCACACTCATCCACAAATGTGGTGGGCTGCAGAGTTCAACATATGGAAAGCTCACACTGGGCATGCTCGCACACTTTGATAAATGAGACATATGTCAGACAACATGCCATGGAAAGCCTGAACTGGGCATGCTCACACACTTAGGCCAAATCTCAGTTTAGCAGTTGGCCACACATATCTGGTATTTGTACGTGTTATTCCAGGAACCAACCACATTACAGCAATCTGCCCAGTGCACACAGTTAAATGACTACAGAAACATAAGTGATATAGTGGATCCCTCTCATATTCAAACATCTTCCACAGATACACAAGTTGTTCATAGAAACAGGGAATGCTATGGCAATAAAAACCTGCAAAGAGTCTATCAGCAACAAATATTGTGCATCTGACAATTAAACATATGGGTGTAGAGGTCAACAGTAGGCTGTTTGCCCTAGGGAATGACAGCTTAGCCAGAGTGTGCTTGGCATCTGCCTCCCCAGTACAGTAGGCTACTGTGCCACTGTAAAGTAGGTCACATAAGGCACTGTGTGAGGCTAGTGTGCTGTGCCTCCATCAAGCAGGAACACAGTGGAGATCCCAGGGGTTGAATTTGCTAAGCCACATCCATGTTGTTGGTGTGTGCTGGAAGAGGGTTGGTGAGGACCTCTAACAGTAAGTGGGCGTCAATAACAGACTGAGGGGAGCCTTATCTGCAATGTCTGGACAATTTCACTGTCAACACTTTGTCGTGATGATTATGAGGGATTGAAGTGTCATGCCAGTACTGTTCAGAGATGTCCTCCCTCTGTGGGCTACTGCTCTGCAATGTATTAGCTCACTTTGTCTGTTGGACAGCTCATATATGGCTGGTGTACACCTGACAGGTGTCCTGTTGTGGAGGAGTCATGGGTATATTTGGGATAGCATGATCAATGCAAACCTTCCACATGCTCATAGAATGCAATTGTCAAGGATTATGCAGAGTGGCCTGTATACTCCCCCAACATGGGTCCTTTGAAGTCTTCCACCCCAGTCTACACAAGTGTAAAGTCTGCTTTTGATAAATACACTTTGTTTGCAGTGACAACCTTGCCTGGGGGTGGGGATGGGATATGGATGTCCAGGGAAAGGTGGGTATGGTCAGATATCAACAATGGTGGTCTACCTCTGGTGTGGAACAGTGAGTACCCATGTTGCAGATGGTCAGGTGCAATATGTATTCCCCCTTGTGGCTGTGGTGAGTGGTTCTGCCATAGCACATGGACTCACAAATTGTAGTGGCTGTAGGGTAATGTTGTAGAGGCCTGAGTAGTTCCCACACACAATATACCTGTACCTGACGTTAACAACTGGAATGGTGTATGTGAACACCTTCATATCTTGGCACTGTTCCCAGGGAAGCAAAGTGTGTGTCCTGGATGTGGGAGGGGTGGTCCGAACTGGTTGTGTTGTGTGTTATAGGTCCTGTGGTCACAAAGCATGGTATAAAACATAACCTGCCAGTGCTGATGTGCATATCTGACCCTGATGTAGGTGGCTGCAAATGCATATATATGCTATCCCCCACCTAACAGGTAATACTAGATGTACATACCTCTGTAGAAATAATGATGTCAGCACCCTATAAATACTGCAGGTGCAGAACAGATGCCCAGTAATTCGGATAGTGCACTCTGCTAATGCGTCTCCTTCAAGTGACATAATATGGTTAGGTAGGGGTTTGAATCCTGCAAATGCTCAGTGTGTGTGTGTGTGTGTGTGGGTGAGCGGGGTTGGTGTGTGTGCAATTCTGTGTGAGAGAAATGTCCCTTTTGGCAACTAGGAGAACACACTACAGGATGCACATTCCCCTTTCTAAACACTGATGATGTCAGCACCCTATAAGTATAGCAGGAGAAGAGAAACCTCCCAGTAATGCAAATAGCGCGCTCTGCTAATGCGTCCGTATTGAGTGTCATAACATAGTTAGGTAGGGGGTTGAATCCTGTAAGTGTGTGTGTTTGGGTGAGGGGGGTTAGTATGTGTGCAATTCTGTGTGAGGGAAATGTCCCTTTTGGCAACTGGGAAAACACACTACAGGATGCACATTCCCCTTTCTAAACACTGATGATGTCAGCACCCTATAAGTACAGTAGGTGAAGGGAAACCTCCCAGTAATGCGAATAGCATGCTCCGCTAATGCGTCTGTCTAGAATGTCATAACATAGTTAGGTAGGGGTTTGCATCCTGCAAATGGCAAGTGTGTGTGTGTGTGTGTGTGTGTGTGTGTGTGTGTGTGTGTGTGTGTGGTGGGGGGTGGAAGGAGGGTGTGTGCAATTACATGTGTGAGAGAACTGACCCTTTTGGCAACCAGTACAACACACCAGCTGGTGCATATTCCAATCTCTACACAGAGATGATGTCAGCACCCTACAAGTACAGCAGAAGAGGGCAAATCTCCCAGTAATGCAAATAGCACGCTCTGCTACTGCGTCTCTCACTACTGTCATAGCACAGTTAGTTATGGCTTTGAATTCCACACATGCCAGGTGTGTTTTTGTCACACAAAATGCCCATGTGTGTGGGTTGTTGTTCACAATAATGCATGACATCGATTAAACCAGTAACTGCAAAGGACACAGATGATGTATGTGTGTGCCAAATACACATATGTACCTGTGACCTTCAATAGTTCCCATGTCTGACGCCTGCCACATGTGAATACATGGTATTTGCACTGGATAACATTATGCCTGTGGTCTTCTGTGCAGGTGCTGCATGTGGTATGTGTATATACAGTGTGAGTTGTATATGGTATCATCCTAGCAGCGAGGGATACACATCTGGTCTAGGGCATATAGTCTACATGTTGTTGATGAACAGGTGCTGCATGTTTTCACCTGTTGTGGGAGTGGTAACAAGTTGTTCCATAGCAATGCAGTGACTACATGCTAGGAACCTTTCAGCTAGGGTGTTGTAGCTACAGTAATTCATCAGCATTCAGTAATACTTCAGCATTCTTGGTGAGAGTATGGTGCCAACCAAGGTCAGGATCATACCAGCCTGTGCCACATGCTCAGAGAGCCCTTCTATGTTCCCTATCATGTAGTCCAGGGAGGTACATCACAGGTCAGCCATAGAGGCATGGACAATGACTGAGCCATACGTGTCCATGCCTCTGACTGACCTGTATGCTTGTGTTATGTGGTGGACCATAGTGCCCCACGGGCATATCACTGTGACCTTCACCTTGTCCAGCCTGGTGAGCGGGACCTCACTGTACCAGACAATAAAGGTACCTAACACAACTGTAGCAGGTGTGTTGTCTAGCCGTACAGGCTGTGACTGTTTGGCACACAGGATTTGTGTGCTATGTGTTGCACGTGCTGTGTTCGGTACGTATGCCTGTGTGCCAGCTGCAGAGGTGTCTGCTGCTCAGGCAGGATGCTATTCTGAGGCTCCATGAATGGTCCAGTGTGTTCATGTGTTTGGATTGCTGTCAGTGTAGGTCTACATCAGACTGGTATTGTAGTCACTGTAGTATTTCATGCCACCTGACAGGTTATGCCAGTACTGGGTTCAGAGTGCTTAGTCCCCAGTTTGGCTATGTGGTTGCATCTCATACATGTGTTGTATGTCCATGTGTAGGGGAGAGGGTTGACTGTGTACATGTGGCAGCTGTGACATTGCCACATGACCCACATATTCCACAACTGTACCATAGAGGTGACTGACAAGTGACCTTTGCACATGCTACCATAGTATTGTGATTGCCATGGTGATTAACAGCACATAGGGCCAATGGGGAACAAGGTACAGAAGGTGAGTATGTGAGGGTGTAGTGCCTGTGATTAGTTAGCACTGGCATATATGACTGCTCATGTGGTCAAATGCCAGGTAAGTCATATGCAATGTGTCACAGGCAACGTACATGTGAACAGGACAAACAGTGACGTTCTGTCAAGTGAGACATGGACATACATATAGTAAGCTATGCAGATGTCACTAGGAGTCCACAGAAGCTCTGTAAATCTGCATTGCAGGTGGGATCAGTGTTCCAGGGTAACTGCAAGCAAACATGCATGCAAACAAAGCTACAGTAAGCAGGGCTGCATGTAGTCCATTGTACAACAAACAAGCTGTACCACTTCCAGCAGGTAACAGTGCAAATATGCAGGCACTATACACATGTACATGGAAATACACAGGTCAGATGGCTTGGGTCCAGTCTCAGCGCACACAAGTGTACAGACCATGTACCGTCAAGATGTACAATAACTGGATGGAAACCCAGGTGTTCATACCTGCAGTAATACACATGTCAAGTAACAGACACTGAGCCTTCACGCAGTGGTTCAATACTTAGTAGGATGTATGCTACCTGTCCTGCCACCACAGTATCCCTGACATTTATGGGGACTCTCCCTCCCTTGAAAGTTAGTTTTGTGTGTTGGGGCTGTCTACCATGGTATGAGATGTGAGCTTGCAGTGCTAGTGTGCTCCTGTGTGTCCTGTACCAGTCATGTAGTGCTGCACACATATCAACATCCTCAAACATGTGCATTGCAGAGTCCAGTGTGGGCAACATGCCACTTGTAGTTTACATGTCCATCATTGCGTATCAATACTTTCATTACCTTATCCCCTGTGTTAACTATGTATGTAGCCTTCTGTTGACATCCTTACCACCAATATGCCAACATATGCAGATGATACACTATGGTACTTACCATGGGTGTAGACAACAGTACAAGACAATCATACCCTTACTGCATCAGGCATGCTGGGATATACCCACAATTATATCAGCACACAGTACTGTTAACAACATAATACTATTACTACACGTCTATGTAGTCACCCTGTGCATCAGCAACATGTTAACCTGTACCTGCACTGATGTTACAGATTGCAGGAGGTGGCAGAGTTTCATTCAGTTTCATCATATGCACAGGGTGTGAACTTGGTATGCCTGAGTCTGCCACTGATACCACCAATTGACATGTATGTGTATGTGTGTTGGTGAGGGACAGCAGTACAAGGTGGGGCAATGTTGATGCAGTGTGTGCATGTATGCGGTAGCCCTAGGTGTTGTCAATTTGCATGTGTGTATGGATGCACACAGATCCACCTCATGGCTGCCATATACAGGTGTTTGTGGACAGCCACAAACTGTACCTGCCAGGTCATACAGATCAGTGTCTCTGGCCATGGACATGGTACCTGTGCCTTGCAGGGGTGCTACGGACTGTATCCAGTACCAATCCAGACTGGGTACTGTCATCAGAAGCAGGTGTTCATTTACTGGACACAGATCCCTGTCGGGCCTGTCCAGAGCCACGTGCACGTGGTCTCCTGGGGCGGTCTGATGACAGCACAGACCCAGCATTGCTGGGGCTGCTGCTGCTGGCACTATGGGGGCGGCCGTGGCCCTGTTGTCATCCGCGACGACTGCCAGCTGCTGCTGTTGTTGGCATACGCCCACGTCGAAGCCCCAAACGTCCACCATTGCCCTGGCTCATGGACATGTAGTTGTGGAACCGATCTAATATGTCCCCACAACGTCTGTCTATGACATCGGTGAAATTACGGATGCAGCAGCAATGTCACGCATACTGTCAGTCATGGCTGTGCGACATGCTGTCAGCTCCCTCAGACCTGGTTTGGTGTACCGTTCCATACGTGACTGTGCCTGCATGACAGCCCGAAACGTAGCTGAGGTTGTAAGACCTCTGTGGGCATGTCTGACAGGGGCAGTACACCCACGGATGCTCTCACGAGAACCCCTGGACATCTGTCTGTGTGGTACCATCTCAGGGCCATGCCCATGGCTGCTGTGTGGGGAAGCATGTGCCACAAATACCACATTACCCTGGTCAATGCCCACTGTATTCTGTCCATCACCTAGGGGCATTGGTGACAAAGGGTGTATTGGCAGGATGACCGTGCACATTGATGGGGTTGACAGCTGTGTACTGTCAATTGGCTGACCAATGACAGACCCTGGCATACCTTCCTGTGCCATTACACAGATGTCATCATTATCAGTACCCGTGGCACCTGATTCAGGTTCCCTGCTGCATGACACCAGAGCAGCACCAGAACCTGTGGGAGGGAAACAGGAAACACAGTTTACAAGTCTACACAATGTTACCAGTGATGCACACATGCACACGTGCACACATGCACACATGCACAGGTGCACACATGCACAGGTGCACACATGCACACGTGCACACATTCACACATGCACACGTGCACACATGCACAGGTGCACACATGCACAGGTGCACACAGGCACACATGCACACGTGCGCACATGCACTCATTCACACATGCACACATGCACAGGTGCACACATGCACACATACACACATGCACACATGCACAGGTGCACACATGCACACATGCTCACTTGCACACAGTTGCACACTTGCACACAGTTGCACACTTGCACACTACTCAGTATGCGAGATATCAACACACAGACACAGACACACCTGCATGCATACACAGAGCACTACTAAGTGAGCCTAATATTACTATTACTATCAAGACTACTAAAGTTATTGTTAATACACACTCACCAGCATGGATAGGCTGCATTGCTGTAATACCGGAGGGACCTGCAGAAATGAGGAAATTAATGTCAGTGGGCACAACTGTGCCATTGTTACTGAGTATGATACAGGTCAGTAGTACAACAGTTGACTTTCACAGGTCAGCTGCTGATATTGAGAATGTCACACTTGCACATTAAATACTATGATGACAGCTACAAACCAAGGACACACCTCACACATGCATTAACTACCAGTGTACACAACAGTCAACTATACATATGGCATATTACCTGCACGCTCATAGTCTTGGTGCTGTGTGGCTCCAGCCTCCATCATAATGCAGGTCTGCTGCTGTTGTTGTTGTTGGCAGGCTGGAGCCACAACACTTATGAGTAGTCCCTCCAGTCTGGTGAGTGGGGGATGTGTAGCCACCCTATCACCTGTGGCAACCTGTTGCCTGTGGATATCCGACGCACGCTGATGGACATTTCTGATTAAATCACTGCAGTGATGTTGTACCTGCTCATATGTCCTATTATGCGTGCCTATGTCATTTACCCGACGGACCAGGTCTTGCCACAGTGCAGCCCTCTCCTGCTGATTCTGGCTGGTGCGGGAAAAGAGTATTGCATAATCCCGCACCAGGCTCTGGTGTATTTCCTCATCCTCAGCTGCAGAGTACGCTGGATTGCGCTGGTGAGCCATGGTCCTGAAAAAGGAAATAACATGATATCAGCAAATATGTCAGCAGAATTTGGCACACATACTACACATGCTACTTGACTGTTGTGATACAACATATCTCACATATATAGCATCTGTCTGTCTATTGGTGGATACACATGTAAATGGCCAGGTATCAGTGCTCAGCCAACAACTGTGCAACAGTACCTGGCACACTCCATACGACATACTACCAAACTCCAGCAGTCAGAACACTGATTCAGGTCCAAAGCACCTCCTCACTCTGGGGGTTTGTATCGAGGTACTGTATGGGGTACATCATCAACTACTGTGAGCTGACCACAAACTATTTGCCCTGGATATACATATCCCACCTCCACCACCAGCACAAATTACTACAGTGAATAACATTTCAAATGAAAACTTTACACTTCATAACACTGACATAGTATCCTTTAAGCCCACTGGGCTAGTGGAGGACACAACCCACATTGCTGACTCCTTCACAAATGATTTCTACGGACATCTCCGAGAATGCATGGATCATGCAATCCATATAAGACCAAGACACTCTCCACAAAGGGAAAGCATCCTGTCTGGTGGACCCCAGCCATAGACAGATTATATAACAAAAGATGGAAGCTACTGCAAGACAGAGCATAATTCCATAAAGGGAAGGCATGTCTGATCAGCACTAGTAAAGAGCTATTTTCTCTCATACAAACATCCATGGGCAACTTTGAGAGGGAAATCAACAGGGACACTAAAGATAACCACAAGGCCTTCTTCAGTTATGTTAGAAACCTGGTCAGAAACCCTCCAAAATGCTCATAGTTAGTACACAACAACAAATAATTCACTGAACCCACAGATATTGGCAACATTGTGGCAGACAGGTTCAGTGCAAGTTTCCCCCCTCGCTCTTCCCCAAACAAAGACATACTTATCCAAGCTGACTGTAATCTCCCTGTCATTACAGATGTCCAGGTGAGAGCCGCCCTCAGAAAAGCAGAAAACACAGCATCAATGGGACCTGATGGTATCCCCGGTTGCATGCTACATGAACTCCAAGAGGAGCTAAACACACATATACAAGTGCTATGCAACACTAGCCTGACTACAGGATATGTACCTGTACACTGGCATACAGCAGCAGTGGTTCCACTCCACGAAGGAGGCATCTCTACATACCAATACAATACAACACAATACAATACATTACAATACAATACAATACAATATGCTATTGCCCCTGGGACTACAGCAGCATACTGTTCTGCTACCCTGACCATTGTGACACATGTGATGTGATGGTACCTGCTCCTGTCAAACAGTTACACAGGGTGACTCATATGGCATATTACCTATCTGACTAACAGTCAGCAGGGGTATGTGTGACATGTACTCAAGGGGAGTATTGCTTCTTAATGCTGTGTGGTTTATTGCAGGGTATGTCTTATCTGTGGGTAGGACCCTGTACCTCCGCCGTGTGCTCTCTACTGCAGTGTCATGTACGACACACAGCAGTCATTTAGGTTGTGGATGGTGTGAGGTGTTTCTATGGTTGTTGGACATCTGTCATGGGTGTGACTTAAGTATGTAAATCCAGGAGTGGTAACCTCTATGTGGGTAGTATGTGTGTACTCTGTGGTGTTGTCAGTCACTGTGCATTGGTAATGTGTCTGAGTGCATTGTCACAGTGTTGTACATGTCACTGTGTCCTTCACCATATCTGTAGCTGTCATGTGAGGTACATATCGTGGCAGCCATTGTGTGGTGTGGAGGGGTACACTGACCTACATGTCCATAGCTGACACACCATGTCTGCTGACACATACCATGTGCAGGTATTCCAGGAATAGTGTGCCACTGTGACTATCATTGGGGGGACTATTGTACACATTTATGACCCTGTTCACCCCTGACACATGCAGTGGTGGGCAGCCAATCACATATCTGGTGGTTACTGGTATAGGTGATTTGAAATGGGGTATGGTACTCCAGTTTCGACACTGGTGTTCACTCCATGCCTTTGTCACCAGGCACCTGTTGCAATACATCTGTACACATGTGCCTCACTCAGAATATATATACATCTCTTTCTCTCTCTCTCTCTCTATATATATATATATATATATATATATATATATATATATATATATATATATATATATATGTATATGTATATATATATATATATATATGTCTGTATACATATACACATATATATATCGATGTACATATATTGCTATAGATATGGAGAGAGGGTGTGTGTGTGACAGAGAGGGGGTGAGAGTGACAGAGGGGGTGGGACAGGGGGAGTCTGAGATCATCATATACAGTCATAGCTGTAGATAGTCAGATCTGTCTGTCGATGTATATGTATCTACATATATCTATATCTGTATGTGTGTATTAAATATATATGTTTCTACATATTCTATCTGCATCTGTCTATGTATTCCTACATCCCTCTCTATGTATGTATACATATATGCATATTATATATATATATATATATATATATATATATATATATATATATATATATATATATACATGCATACATATATTGACATACATACGTATCCATATGATAGATAGGTATATCAACATGTTTGTTTACAAAACTGTATACACACACTAACATACTGCTAAACATACATAACTGTGAAACCTACTTTGTACATTGCACTACAACCTACATTCAACCTACATTGATATGTGCACATAGATGCCCTCACATACATATGTATGTACAGCCTTCACTGATAGTTGCTGTATGTCCCCTGCCCTATGCACATCTTCATATACATATGGATACAGACCAATGACACATATGGAGGGTTCACAGTATGTAGACTTTTAAAGTATTACTTTACATTACCTGTGTTTGGAACAACGGCTTGCGTTGCAGTTTGGTTTGGTGTCCTGCTGCTCCAGTTGTCAGTTGTCAGCTTTCGAGTGGGTTTTGATGACTGGTTTTGTTTGTGTATGTTTTTTTTTCTCTCTCTCTCTGTCTCTCCCTACCTCCACAGGGTACAATGAAAGTATTGCATGTGTGGACTGGGAGTACAGCATGCTTTTGTAGGTATCTGCATATGTCCATGTGATGGCCTCTGCACCAATTATTACCCAGCATTTGCTAATTGCATGCAGCCAGTTGTGTACTGATTGCAGTTCTCACTGTGATTCCAGGACAGTGCTATAAAAAGGTATGTGAGATAGGCATAGCCCTTTCAGAGTTTAAGGGCAGGGACCATGCTGGTATGCTGTGGACACTGTTCTGTGAGTGTAAAGGTTAGTATTGCTCTCATATTTCTGGCTGTGTTGCAGATTAACATTTCTCCATTAATTTCTCCAGTTTCCTGTACTAAGTGTGTATGCACACTGACACCTAAGACTACTACTACTGTTAATGTGGGTGTGTGTGCTTTCCTGTGGGACATGTGGTGTAACTGGTATATAGCAGTGGCTCTTGCACTTTATTGCTATGGCTTCAATATTTGCCCTTTACATTCACTACTTGTATGCCTGATAGGTGTCTTGACTGTAGTGTGTTGCTGTGGCTTTCCTATTTTCCATGTACATTCACACCTTGGAATGCTTGCTATATCTGCTAGGGTGTTACTGCATGCAGTGTGGTCTGGCCATTGTGTGGGCCTTGACATCTATTAGGGTATTTGAGTATGCTGCTGAGCAGGCCCCAGAGACTCTCAGGTGCATCTTTTATCTGCCTCATGGAATGGTACATATCAGTGGGGTACACCCATTAAATTGTCTGGTATTCTGCAGTTGTGACTGTGGGTTAGCATGAGCATATGTATTACTACACAATTTCCGACATGCAAGTGGTGCATACTTTCAGTACTTCATAGTTACCATTGCATGTGTTGCAACACCTTTCTGCCTACTGCTTGTACATTTCACAGGGAGTCTGAGGGGCATCCCTGTAACTCAGTCACTGTTGCTATGTCTAGGCTGTTAACTATTCAAATATGGCAGTGTCAGACCTCTCAAGTGTACAGATATTTGCAGGTTGTCCACATTTTTGCCTCATATTTTGGTCCATTTCTCATAAATAGCTTTTTCTGGCAAATCAATCTGGGCTCAAGTCAGACTATAGTGACAAACATTTCAGTTTCAGACTTCATACCCTTCCAAACATCCAACAAAATGCAGAACCTGTTACTCTCTCAACTGTCTAAGTTTGTTGGAGCATTATTTGGAATGTGCCCCTGTTTTTGGGCCTTTGCTCCACATTTTGTATTACTTAGTCCAGATGTGTTTCTGTAAGAGGTTGTGGGGTATGGGCAGTGATTATCCTGCTGTGAGTATGTGTGTGGCTTGCAAGGTGCTACAGTGACATTATTACCTACTAGCTACCAACTAGCATGGCTGTTTCTGTTCACACACTACTATTATAGAAATCCACTACATTTGACAGTAAATATACATGACATGCTTTGTGTACTACACATCCTATATTCCCTTTACATTCATTCCTACTATTACATGATATATTTATTGTAGCACAATGTTCTTATATAACAGTCATGGCTTAGTGGTAAGTCATGCAGACTACTGTTTCCAAGGTTCTGGGTTCGGGACTGACAGTAGGATTTTATTTTGCTTTTGAGCAGACTACAGGCCTTGTCATTCAGAGTGACTAAGGCACTTTTATGCAGTTGTAACCGGGTTAGCGCTAGTTTGCGTGGAGCTCACGCATGCGCACTGGCGTTTAGCTCTGTACACACAAGTGCACACCCGCGCTATTTTCTTTGAAATAAATGAAAATGGGGAGACAGGAAAGTGGTGAAAAGGGGGTCACAAAGAGGGTAAGACAGTAGGGAAACAAGCTCGGGTTTTGCAGGAGGGATCTAGGTAAGGCCCATAGCTGCCCATTTCTACATCAGCAACAGCTGTGCATATGTTTGTAATTTGGTGTGACATTTGAAACCTTCCACCCCTGAGAGAGGTGTAAGGACAACAATAATACTTGTTGTACAGCCAATTGTAATTGACAGTTTCCATGTCCAACAGACATGTGTGCGAAATGGGCAGCTATGTATGGGGCATAATTTTTTTGTGGGTACAGTGTACCCTTTTTTTTTTTTTCAGGTGAGAGTGGTATGTCAGGTACGGGAAGTCGGTATAGCTGGGGAGGTAGGTTGAGTAGGTTAACAGACAAGACAAACAAGACGCATACAGGGGTGGTGTATGACACATGTGGGGGGTTACACAATTGATGGGGACAGATGTTTGGATATCTAGAGCCCATGAGCCCACAGATGGCAACAGTGGAACTGATATCCCCACCCATGAGCAGTTGCCACTGTGCCTTCACGGCCCAGGACGGCACTGTGCTGGGGGCTGTGTAGGCTGGGCAGCAGGCACGCCTGTTAGTTGTGCCACCTGTGCCTCCAGCTGGCGTAGGGGCCCAAGAACAGCTTCCCCGATCTCCCTACGCTCCACAGTCCGGACACTATGGAGGGTGAGTGGATGTTCTCCTATGGCCACACTTGCAGGGGGGGACGAGCCCCATCCCCTGCAGCGCTTCCACCCGCAGGTGGCACAGGGCCACCAGAAGAGGGTTCGGTCTGGGCACTACTGCCAGGTGCACTTGCCAGCTGAGGAGGGAGAGGTGGGTCCGCTGGAACCCGCCTTCCCTGTTGTCCTATGTTTTGCATTATGTCATGACAGTTTGGGTTAGTAACGTACAATACCATTCACCATTAGTTGTAACAGTATGTGTTAGTATTCCTATTAACCAAACACCCAGATATTCAAACCATTGAACAGCAAGCATAACACATGCATATTTTGAACAGCAATACACAGTCCAACAACATGCAGGGTTGATTGATGGCAATAGGCTGTCAGGTTTGGATGTATGAACAGGGCAGATGCATCAACGTATATGCAAATATGTATGTACCAACAGGACAAATGTCCAGGGGTGTTAATTGTGATTGCACATACCAATTTCACGTGGAATGGATTATATGTGGTTATAGGGTAGGGTGAAGAAAACTTAATTAACAACTTCAAATACCACTACATATGCTGTACATTTCTAATAGCTGCAGATATATACACACTACAGTTCTGCCTACAGTTTCCTATGTGATAACTACTTCAAGTTGGTGATAGGAATGTTACTGCTACATCAATATACATTTTCATTTTTATTCATACACATTCATATCTGGCTCTGTTCAGCTACATCATCCTGCTACATTTGCTTTATATAGCTATGGACAACTGTGGATGTTTGGTATTTCAGACAACCATACTATCTGCATATTGCAGACTGAGAGCAACATATCCAGATTTTGGGATACACATTCCAGCTGCAGTAACATTTTCAACACATGTTACTGTTTGGTTCTGCTTGTCACATTCATTTCATTCTGTACTGACTGCAGTATACTTTATTCAGGAGTTATTACTACTTTATTGGTGGATTCATAACTCTTTCTCACACTCTCTCACTTGTTTTATTTTTACAATTCAGGATGGTACTTAATTCTAGGCTTTATTGACATGTTTTACCTGTAGTTATAACAGTCCTTTCCAACAGTCTCACTTCTGTCATGTTTCTGTATTTCAACAGGGATATATTTCACACATGTGTTTTACTCAGCTTCTGCAGCTGTACTTTTCAGCCTGCTGCAGGTTATGTACTATTATATTACAGGTGGGACATCTTTATTTCAGACTTGTTTCATTTTTCTGTTTGGATTACAGACTGCATCACACTTTTGTAATCAAGCAATACTTGCAAACCCTCTTACACTGTTACTTGCACATTTTATTAATTAGTGACTACACTGCACTCTTTTGCTAACTGTCATACTTATATATTTATTTACAGTTACAGGGATAGGATTACTGACCTGCCTGGTGGCGCAACAGCGCCAGCCTATCACCATAGGCTCTACAGTTCACAGAACGGACACCTGCAGCTGTAATATAAATGAAGTAATATTGGAATACACATCTCCATAATATCAGCTAGGTTCATTTCTTACATAAATAATTACATGTAACTTACTCAGTAGTGCGGCGTTGGGCATTTGCTGGGCCTCCTGGATCCAACGGTTCAGTTGGTCCTGCTTGCATCTCTTCAGGTCCGCATGTTGGTGACGGACCTGCTCACCAGTCCTTGGTATCCTTGTGGCACTGGTGAGATCATGAGCCAACCGGTCCCACGCCTCAGCCCTATATGCTCCCTACAGGACCTGGCCCTGCATGAGTTGGGCCTCATGATTGTGGACAAGGAGCCAAACCATATATTTGTACTCCTCAACGCCCCACCTCTGTGCTCAAAAGCAACTACCCTCACCTACACCTGACATTCTGGCTGCAAGTCAGTACTACAATTGGTTATGCTGTGTATTCCTGCCTATTGGGCTTATATATGCCGTTTTTCCACACTTATCTGTGATTGGCCATTTTGGAATTGTATCAGCTTCACAAAACCTGCTTTGTCATGCTCCTCTTTCTATTCATTCCTATATATATGCTATTACTGCAGTTTTAAGTGCAACTGTCATGGCATAGTGGTTCAGTACTTTAACTATGGTGCATGCTATCCTGGGTTCGAACCTGGCCACTGCTTTTTATATTTTATGACTGTCTACACAGGCTAGGAGGTGTGTCTGTGTAAAGGCAGTTTTGTTACAGCTTGCTCAACGTTGCCCGTCGGTTAGCTTGTTGGCACGCCGTGCAGCTCTGCGCAAACGGGTTAAACTGGTTTACGTGTCATTTGGCTGTCAGCACGCATATTATGCTCAACTCAGCCATGGGCACACAGTTTCAGCATGTCAAACCACTGCTCAGCTACGGGCACTCATTTTACACCTGTTAAACCACTGCTCACCTACGGGCACTCATTTTATACCTGTTAAACCACTGCTCACCTACGGGCAGATGCACTCAACTTGTTAAACTGTAGCTTAGCTATAGGCACATCTGACATTTTTTATTATTTTGTTATCTCACATTTCTTCAAAATATATGGCCCATTTCATTACATTTTACATAAAATATAATTTTATATGTGTACATATATGTCAGGGACTTGGTTCGTGCTTATTTCACTAAAAATAAAAATTGATGTGGGGGAGGCTCGAACCATGACTGCCTGCTCTTCAGCCGACATCTCTACCGCTACGCTATTGCTTCTTGACTTACTTTGCATATTTAGTTCTTATATGCTTTTCTACTGACTGCTAACTGTGGCTAAGCTATGGGCATGCCTGCGCAAACGAGCGCACTCATGGGCAAACATCTTTACAATTTAAAAAAAAATTATAAGATGTTCATGTGTACATTTTATGTTCGTAGTCTGTGGGGGCATGTGTTATGTTGTATTTATTCACATTTACACGGGCTATGTCGTGGGGGTTTACTTTTGGGACTTTTACTCTTCTGGGGGCGTGTCCGTTTGCAGGGCTCGGCCTACGGACACGCCCCCTACTGTCTTCCACGGACCGTGTAAGCCTTAGGTGTGATTCAGCATGCCCTCATGCATATGCATGACATGCTGACGTCACACCGTTTAACTGCAGCCTCCGTGTAAGTCTTGTAACTCTTACACGGAGGCTTCGTAAATCCTGCCCATAATTCTTTACAAAATTCTAGCTAGCTGTGTTGGCATATGTTACACATCCACTGCCCTACTTCTCCTGGCATAGCTGGCAATACCTCACATCATCACATGGGGCAGTTCAGAAATGTTCATGCTGAATCCACTCCTTTCAAATAATTTGGAAGTATGAAGCAGATGTTAGCATAATGAAAGTTGCAGCTGCTCCTTAGACCTATATATTAATCAATTGAAACTTTTTTATTTTGAAGCTACAATCAAATCTTTAAGATATAGACACCTACAGACAAATATCAGTCAAACATTTAGATACTAAACACTTGCAAAAATTAGTGGTATGCAGACTAAAATCAGTAATTCCTGCTATATTAGCCCCTTTTATATCCTGAGCTTCTTCTTTTTCTTTCAACTTTTCCCGGTTAGGGGTCACCACAACAGATCACCTGCCCGCTCATGATTGGCAGTGGGGATTTACAGTGTTGAGTTGCCTGCCTGGCACCCAACCTTCCACAGAAGGCACACACACAAACACTCTCACACCTAGGGCCAATTTTAGAATGTCCAATCCACCTACAGCATGTCTTTGGGATGTGGGAGGAAACCGGAGCACCCCTTTTCTATTCTGAGCTACCTTGCCAAAATAATGTCAAAACAGTACTCTAATGCTAGCACAAATAACTGTATTGTAGGACAAAAAGGTCAGATAATAGCTAATGTAATGGGTGTATGTAAGGTTTTTGAAAGAGTACATATTTTCATTTTGATGAATCTTTGGTTTCCTGACTTTAAGAGAAGCAATTTTTGCTTCTACAACAATCTTTTAACCAGGTTATTTATACATTAGAATATTTTCTGACAGATCTCTCATGGTACCTCCACTGGTTAAGTACACCATCTTGCTGCTCTATCCTGCAAAATTCAATTAGAGCAGTTTGTCTTTTAAAGATGCCCAATAATGGGCTAATGTGCACGTCTTTGAGTTGTGTTAACTACCTCAATGTGCAAATCAGCACTTCCCATGGGAGGTAACTCTGCTGGCAAATGCATAATGTAAGCAAAATCAAACTCCATCACATATGAACACACAAGCACACAGTAAGACCACACATACCCACATATAACTTGTCCCTTACTTGCTGGAGTCAGATTGCCAACAATGTTACCTATTTTCCTACCTGTGTAATTCAAAGATGATTACACCAGCCATTAATAGCAGACATTCATGTTTCACATTCCATATCCTTTAGTAAATTCATATTAGGGTAAAAGCTGTTTATGAGGTTCAGAGGTATATGTAAAATTTCATGTCACCCTCCATCATACATCATGACATGTAAAAGGCATTGCATACTGTGCAAGATACAACATATAAATATTCTAAATAAACCTGTACCATTAACTTCTCAGTTAATGCAGTGGGCTAATGCAAGTCTTTGTTGTGTCAAGGATGGTTTCTATCCCATTTTTCACTATATATTTTTTAATGTAAAAAATGTAGGAGGCACCAGACCAAGCCAGGTGAAGATAAAGTTCAATTTTAATCCACAGGCAAAGTACAAACAATGGTGAGTGCTTTTGTGGCAAGAGCTACTTCATCAGACAGTTAAAATGATTACTCACTCATATTTAAAAGTTACAAAAAGCCAATCAGAATCAAAGTTCAATTAAGACAATACTATTAAGCTGTAAATTAACAATATAATAGACATACTTAAAGTGCCAAGTCTAGTCTGTAGTCCTAGAATAAACCTATAAAATATATTTAAAATATATTTAAAATTACATTTACAATTTTTTATCTGCGTAATGGTTTATGAGTAAGTACAGGCTTAATAGAAACTTTGTCATTTAGGCCCCTGCCTATATTAGCCCGCATCCTAATGATCCATTCAAGTTCCTTATTTTCTACCAGGTTCTTTATAGGGCCACCTCTACAACCTATTTTGACTTTCTCTACTACCATGAATTTAAATGTGTGTGTTGCATCTGATGCCATCACGTGTCTTGCTAGGGCATTAGTCTCTGCCCTCCTATATATATCATAAACATGCTCCCTGATCCTATCATGAAACCTCCGTGTGGTCATATCTATATAAAATGAGCAACATATATTACAATGAGCTAAATATACAATATTTGTGGTATTGCAGTTAGCTGATAGTTTAAAGTAAACAGTCTTCCTCGTATCTGGGTGTTAAAAACATCCTTTCTCATCAATATATTTACAATAATTGCAGGAATTACAGGGAAAGGTTCCGTGTGTGTTATGGGTTCAGTATTCAACTCATGGCCATATCTAGGCCCACATCAACGCCTCTTAATAGATTTCTTGTTTTTATATGCATATATGGGGTTATTTCCTACCAGTGTTTTAACTTTTTCATCTGATCGGAGTATATTCCAGTTTCTGGAATAAATCTCCTGTAACAGCCTAATGTTACTTGCATAAGTAACTGAAATCCTCAGGGGGTTCGTTTGTGCAGTTTTTTGTTCATAAACCTGATTCGGACTGGAGAAATAAGGTTTCCCTATGCTATTCCTGATGGAGTGTGTATTAGAGGTGATGGACCTAATTTCCTTTTTCTAATACCCTCTCTCATGAAATCTCCCTTCTAGTTGGTGCAGTTCACTTACAAATTTCTCATCTTTGGCTGTTAATCTAGATGTTCTTAGTACTTGCCCTTTAATCACATTTCTGAACACATGCTGGGGATGCATACTCTGTCTATGTACATAAGTGTTTCTATATCATTCTTTACAAAAAATCTCAGTATAGAATTCACCTGTGCTCACCCTAGTAATACTGACATCTAGAAATTCAACACATTTATTTGAACTATGAGATGTAAACCTCAAAAAATGTGTGCTATTATTTATATCCCTCAAGAAGTGTTGTAGGGTCGATGCACCTCCTTCCCATAACAGGAAGAGGTCATCTACAAACCTTCGATAAAAGATTATTTTCTCAGCCCATACTCCTGCAAGAATATTTAGTGATTCCCATTTAGCCATAACCAGGTTGGCGTAGCTATTAACACAAGAAGTGCCCATAGCCACGCCACCTTTTTGTCTGTAAATATTATGTTCAAACATAAACACATTATTCTCCAATATGGTTTCCACCAAAAAAGCAGAGGAGATCTACCATTCTAGATTCATACATTCCGTCTTCCTTTAAATACTGATGTAAAAACTCCAGACCTACCATATTAGGTATTACAGTAAAAAGAGATTGCACATCCAAGGTGACCATTAAGCAGTCCATTGTTGGTGTAAAACTATTAGTGAATGCATGTAGCTCTACTAAGAATTGTTTAGTGTCTCTAAGGATAGAGTTGTTCCTTGCCAATACAGGTTTCAGGTGGTGTTCTACATATATTGATAGTTGCTCTGTACACCACCCCTGTCCTGCCACTATCAGTCTCATGGGTGGATTAAGGGCATGCTTATGTATCTTGGGCAATCCCTATATCACTGGTATGATAGGATCATCCACAATGAAATAGTTGTATAGGTCCATAGTAATCTGACCACACTGCATACATTCAAACAGATCATTGCGCATTCTGCAAATGTATTTCCCAATTTTAACATGGTCTATCTTTTCATACACTCCTTCATCACTTAACATACTGTACATCACATCCCTATAGAAAACATAATCAATAACCACCAATGGTCCCCCTTTGTCAGATGGCCTAAAACAAATATTCTTGTCCTTATGTAAAACCTCAAGTGCTTCCCTTTCATCTTTCCCCATATTAACAAAGCATTTAGTGCATTCCTTATTATCATACATGGAATATATATCGTTAATACATTATTTTTCAAATGTTTCAATTGCACCCATAGTGATGGGCATATAACCACTAGCCTTCTTGAACAAATTAAAATCCTTATCACTTACATTAACATTTTGAAACTGCATTTTCAACATTAAATTTCTAGTGAACGTCTTTAGTTCAATTATGTTTTCAGTTAGCATCATACGACTGGCCGGTATAAAACTCATACCTTTACTTAGAACAGTCTCTTCCACTTCATTCAATTTACGGCTAGAAATATTCCATATCAAAGTCCGTTTTTGGTTTGCCACATTTTCTTTATTGTTAGAGCATTCTCTTCTTCCATGGAGGCCTTCCTCTTCAGGCACCCTCTCTCCTGGTTCCACTGGCAAAAATTTGGTGTGCGTATAGGGTACAATAGGCTTATATGTTCTGAATCCTCACTGGGTTGGTTAATAACTCCATTGCTGTTTGCAGACTGAGCAGTTTCTTTTCTTTGTGCTCCGGTCCCAGCAGAGGGTGTGGTTTCAGTATGTAAGTCAGTTAACGTAGATTGGCCAGTCTGACTGGTAAAAGTAACTTCCTGTCTTCCCATCCCTTGTGTTGCATTATTATTTAAGGTGGTATTGCTTGTACTGACAGACGAGTCAGTTATTACATTTTTCATAGGATGCCCATTCATGTGCGAATGTTAATTGTTATTGTATTCTTCTCTTTGCCAGGAGAAGATCCGACCGGTAGCAAAATCATTGGTATCCCTCTGAATTTTCTTTTTCTTGTAATTCAGCAGTTGAGATTCATAGGCATTGACTATCTCAATGATGTGTTTGACCTTAATATCCACTTTCCTTAAATCATATGGCAAATCCTTATATATATTGCCATATGTTGGCATATTTTAAAACCCTTAGGCCACGATGCACGATGCATTGATTTAAACATGCCTCAAAGTGAAATCTCTGTAGCCGTAATCTCACTAGCTTACGTGCGTAATTCTCCAGTTTATGCAAGTCTTTTCTCAACAGGTGTAAGTCCTGTACACTATTAGATTCTGCTGTTGAAGGTGCTGCTGTAGGAATAAAAGTTAAAAGTGGATTCTCCTTCTCCTTGAATAAAGAGCACAAATTTCTTTGCCCCATCTTGTCATAACTGTTCAGCTCCAGTAGTTGATCCAGTATAGGAACCTCAATTGTACCTTCTGCCATGACCTAGCACCACACTGAAAAGTATCAATATAGAAGGAAAAGCAACACTGTGGTGTAGGCAAACTGGTCCACCAAAAAGACTAGTATCCAATGTAAAAAATGTAGGAGGCACCAGACCAAGGCAGGTGAAGATAAAGTTCAATTTTAATCCACAAACAAAGTACAAACAATGGTGAGCGCTTTCGTAGCAAGAGCTACTTCATCAGACAGTTAAAATCATTGCTCACTTATATTTAAAAGTTACAAACAGAAGTTTGTAACATTGTCTCAAAATGATCTGTTTTACTGATTGGCTACTAGGGACAAATAGAGAGCCTTGTTCTTCTGGACAGTATAGGGGGGGTCTAGTGCTAGGGTTTATTAGGGCTTGCTATGAGTTTTGAGCAAGTGCTGGCCTGTGAAATTAATGGTTTGAGTGCTTAAGTTAAAGGTTTGTCTAGTTCCAAGGGAAAAATTGAAGAGTACACTTCGTGGAGCCGGGAATAGTTTAACCCTAGCTAACCGGCACTGCCCGGTACACAAAACTGCGCAAATGTGTTTTTTATAGCAGGGAAATTAAAGAGATAGAATTAGCCCAAAATGGCCAATAAACTAGTAACTTCTGGGCACATGATTTACTTATTTCATCAGTATAAGAGGAAGGTCTTCGCACAGAGTAATTTACGTGGTAGGTATACTCATAGGTGGGTTAAACAGGGCATTTATTTTAACAAGGTTTTTATATGCTAACAAGCATTGCAATTATTACAAGAGAAAGTACACCATGGTCATTAATCTTTTTATACCTGATCTTATTGGGCTCATAATATAACTATAAACCATAATGTCACCCTGCCTTCTATCACTATGGAATGAAAGAAATGAATAGTGCATCTCAAAATTCTTATTCATCTAATCCTCACTGAATAATAAATCCCCATCATCTGATCAGATAGGACTGGATAAAAAAAATACTTGAAAAGCTTTGGAATCTATTTCAATATTTATTTAGGTCTGGACTCCATTATATGGCAAACATCTGAGTTCATTTTTACTTAAGAGCCTGAGATCCCTGAAGAGGTGTGCCTAATGTGGCACTTTGTAAAGTACAACCTACAGGAAGATATTTCAACATGAACCAGTATAGCAGTAGGACCAATGCTGGTAAAATAGGCAGAAGAATACAGGATTAAAGACACAGCTACAGTATGAAGAGTAAGGAAGAGATAGGCATATATTGTGAGAATGACAGTGACTGGTCCACAACTGCATGCAATGACAAAGGCAGTACTTAATAATATGACACATGCATTATCATATCCACATTATGTAAGGCAGTGCACGGACTGGCAGCACTGTGTACCAGATTTCACCTTACCCACAAAGGTTAAGCAGTTGTTAAGGCACAGTTATCATCACTTGCACAGATGGATAGGTGATGTGGGGACAGCTGACAACAACATTATAATATGGAGTGTGGCCACACTGGATGAATTGGGTAGCCACACACTCTATTAGTAAGTCATGGGGGGGGGTCAGAGAGACCATTCACTAGTGAAGAGGTTTAATGTTGTGGAGATCCACTGTGGTGGCATAAATTCTTAGGGAATTTGGCAGTTTGTTGCACAGAAAGTGTAGGACTAAAGTGTCAAGTGTGCACACCTGACAGGGTGCACCATGGCTGGAGATTACATCCACAACCTTGCCAATGCCACACGTGCTGCTACATGTGTCCATGGCTGATAATGAAAATGTAAAAATATAGGGATGTTCATAGCCAACATGGTGAAGATTGCTTTGTGTGGAACCAGAAACACATGGTTGCCTTGACGTTGTGACAACTGATGGCCAGGTGCACCAAGTTGTTCAGCCATAGTCATGAGTGAAGCCATCTCATCTGTAGTATGTGTAGTCTGCATTTAGTTCTTGAATCCGCCCATCACCCACACATCTGGACCCTCAACACTGCACAACCCACAGTAGCAGCAGCAGCAGACCAGAGGCCATTTGCTAACATGTATTACTGCAACACCGGAGAAGACCACATTTGCCACTATAGATTTGAGTAGCAACATCAGCTCCCTGTCTCTATACAAAATATCACTGTGCATGTGATGTGTGCCACATCACAAAAAACACACAGTACACTCACAATCTCAACAGTGCTATTGATGAACTCTATCTTTGTCTCAATCACTGATGTACACTTGTTGATTTATGCTTTGTGGTGTATGCAAATTACTGTTTTACCTTAAATCATAATAACACCTCATTGCCCCTACTTCTCCTCCATGTTGGGCACATGCATGTCAAAGGCATTATAACTGTCAGAGTCTATATGGGCTATGGACTCATAAATCAGCCAGGGTCAGCTTTCCCACAGATTAGCTGATAGTGATGTTGTGGTTTTAGCCCCTACCTCAATAGATGCCTGAACTGTTGCTGATTTGGGTTAACCATACCATAGTAGCATTGAGGGCAATACTGGTGTATTACTGTACTGTGCCACATGCAAGTAGCTACCAGCAACAGCTACAGGAGATCTGCTGACATCAGACATGTGCCCTCCTGTTATACTGGTCACTGTAATATCAGAAACTGAAAAAGCAGGAACACTGATAACTTTGGACTCTGTCAAACATATGCCTACTGCCCATATCATGCACTGTGATAGACAACACTTGATATGTATAGCATACTGAGGCATTCTCCTGCTTGGATGTACCAGAAAGAACAAATATGCATAAAGTCCTTTGCAAATTAGCTCCCCACTCAT
Source organism: Protopterus annectens (assembly GCF_019279795.1). NCBI lineage: Eukaryota > Metazoa > Chordata > Ceratodontiformes > Protopteridae > Protopterus > Protopterus annectens. Next base: position 1,699,838,855 of record NC_056744.1, on the reverse strand, counting down.
GCAGTGCACTCTACCATACAGACATGCTCGAGGTGTCTCTAACTTGGTGAACAGACGAATTGTGCAGTCTGAGGAAGTTCATAGGTTCATAGGTGTGTACTTGGCGAATGGCCCAGGAGCCTTTACAAGCCTAGCCCATAGAAGTGCCTTGGCATCATGCCGCCCGGCGTTAGTTCCCCAGTGCTTCCATCAAGTAAAGTCGCTGGAGTGATCCCTGGGGTGAACTTTCTATTTCCCATCCACTCATCAAGATATCTCTTGAAGAGGGCCAGTGAGGTGCTCTGTTTGACAAGTATGGGAAGTTTATTCCAGAGCATGGGCAGTCTCTGGGTTATGAACCTGTCCATGAACCTGTCCCGCCAGCATGTTCTACTGATTGTGGTAATGAGGTTGAGGTCTCTGGATCGTGTGGTGTGGAAGGATTGGGATTTCTTTAGATGTAGCATTTCTAACAGAGCTGGGTCAGACATGGCTTTGCAAGTCAAGCAGAGATTGCCTCTTAGTAGACAATATGAGACAGAGAATAGCCAGAGTTTTTTGAGTCTGTCCATATAGGACATGTGTTTAAAGACTAGGATCCTCTTTGTGAGGTATTTTTGTGGCCTTTCCAGCTGTTGCATGTATATGGTGAGGTACATGCCAAATGGGGCATTATACTCAATGATTGGCCTAATGAGGGAAGAGTAGAGAGAGATGATGACCTCTTTCTTCCTGGATGCAAAACCCTTGGTAATGAGATGTGCAACATAGAAGGACATTCTGACCACAGTGGCAATGTGGTGGTCAAAGGAGAGGTTGCTGTCAACCTGTGTCCCCAGATCTCTTATAACCCCTTCAGTGTTTAATGGGCTCCTATCGATGTGGTAATTAGTAGGAAATGAGTTTTAACCAAAGGGGATGATGACGCCTTTTTTGGCATTAAATTTAAGGCCATGGTTTCGACACCAGTCAGTGGTCTCCGTGAGGCCTTTCTGTAGGATGTCTACACCACTTAAGGAGTTAATAATGGCTCCCAACTTGCAGTCGTCTGCAAACTTGGTCAGCCAGAGCCCCTCTGTGTTGGCCTGGATTTTTGAGAAGTAGATGCCAAACAGGAGAGGACCCAGGACTGATCCCTGTGGGACTCCACTCATGACTGGTCGGCAGTCTAACTTGGAGTCCGCTACTTTCACACTGTGGGTTCTATCTTTGAGCCAATTTGCAACCCACCTAGTGATATAAGGGTTGATACCTAGTTTGGTGAGTTTATCATTAATTCCTGAGTGGAGAATGGTATCAAATGCCTTGGCCAGATCAAGGTAGGCTGTATGAACTGCCTTGCCCTCATCCACAGCTCTGGTGACTGACTCAAAGAAGTTGTTCAGGTTGAGCAGACATGATCTACCTTTCACAAAACCAAACTGCATGGGATCAAGAGTTTGGAAATTCCCTATATCCTTGTTAATTAGTTACATGATGATGTGCTCCAAAGCTTTACATATCAGACTCGTCAGACTAATGGGGGTGATAATTCCCAGGGTCTGTAGTCGCTCCTCCTTTATGGAGAGGGATGACTGTAGCAGTGCACCATTCTGTAGGGGCAAAGCTTGAAGTGAGGCTGTGATTGAACAGGGCATGCAGATGTGGTGCCAGTTCACTTTGTAGTTCATGTAGAACGCATCCATAGGCATTATTGGGTCCAATGGAAGCTGCATTCTTGGCCTTGGACAATGCAACTTTAACCTGTGCTGCAGTAATACTGGGTGCCTGGCATTCCTCTGGTATTGTGATTGGTCCTTTGGAGGGAGAGGGGTAAAGCTGGCACTGAATCTGTCAGCCAGTATGTTGGAAATATCTGCTGGCTCAGTATGGGAGGTAACATTGTGCAGTAACTCAGAGCAAACCTGGGTATTGCCATGGAGATTCTTGATATAACTATAGAAGGCTTTGTGGTTGTTTTTAGTGTCTGATGCAATTCTGCCTTCATAGCTGGTTTTAGAAGTTTTGATGAGGGATGTCAACTTTTTGTTGAGGCTAATAAGGGAGTTTTTTCAGTCTTGGGACTTCACTTTTTTCTGCGACAGTTCCTTCTATTGTAGAGTTTATTAATGGCAGGGGACCACAAGATTGGCTTCCATTTTTTGTAGAAGAGCATCTCGGTTCTCTTGGGCATGGCTAGTTCCATGCATTTATGTACGTTTGTACAGTGCATTAGTGTATGATTCAACAGTCATGCATCTATTTACCATTTACATTGGTGCTGTGAAGTTAGCCACCTTTGTTTTTAAGAGCCCAAAGAAAGCTTTGGACAAGTTCTTCATGGTGGTTACCTTTGCGGGGGGGATGTGGGTGAGATGTGGATTTCCATGGTTATTAGTTTGTGGTCGCATCTGACCAGGGAGGAATTGGCTATTAGTATAGAGCAATGGTTGCCCATGTCTGTAATAACCAGGTTGAGGATGTTGCTTCTTCTAGTTGGGGTAAGAATGAGCTAGTCCAGGGCATTGGAACTGATGAATTCCAGTTAGCATTGGGCCAGTGTATAGGTGCATAAGTAGTTTTCCAAGTTGATGGAGGGGTAGTTGAAGTCACCTAGTATGAGAGTGTTGAGTTGGACCCTAATAGTTTCCAGGGGGCTTAGGAATGTGGAGTGAGAGTCTTGGGACATGGTTGGGGACCTATAGCAGGCTACGACCTGAATTGCTGTCTTACCCAATGTTAGTCATCCACATATGCCCACTGGCTCTCTTCCCTCCATTACAGATAGCTATCTATCTATCTAGTTAACAGGCCCCTGCATTTCTGCATACAACCCACTCATGTAAGCACTGTTGTTCCGGATATGTGCTCTCTTCACCATTATAATGCAGAGGTACATTGATCCAATTTTATAGTGTGCACACCTTCATTACCAATCTACCATACCATGTGTTACCATGCCTAACACTAGGAATGAGCTCCATCTTTTCCCTTTTATCCTGTTCTTTTCCATGTGCCCAGTGCACTAGGTTTAAACCAGTGCAGTACCACCACCACATAACAGTGTGAAACCATAGTGCTGTCTTCCTCCTCACACATATGACACATATTGCATACACTATTAGTCATATTATCATGTGCTACTGTTTTCATGCAAAAAAAGAGCCCATATGTCATGCCATGCTAATAAGGACTTGTAGTGTGATACCTATAATAATGAAATGTTTACTGACACCCTCATTCTGAACACAATGCAATACTTAGCCCAGACAGTACTAGCCATGGTCAGTATAGATCCATGAAAGTCCCTGACCATTAAGCTTGTACATGTGGCCTGTGTGGTCCCAGAGTGCTGCGTATTTACATTTCAGAGGTTTTTCAGTTTCTTGTTTTCGCTCCATGGTGTGAGCCATTTAATGCCCATATGTGTGTCTGTGCAGTCAGGATTACCTCTTTGCTGCATGTGTGGACACTGTATCAATGTCCTTCACTTCCCCAACTGGCTCAGCATTGGACTGAATTGAGCCAAGGAGAGGCTAAGGTGGATCTGGTAGCCACAGTGAATGAGAAAAGGAGCTGGTGGTAGTTATGGGGATGGGGAAAAAAAAGACTACTAATACTGGGGCGTAATTGGGTGGTGCAGTGGTGCAGTGGCTAACGTTGTCACCTCACAGCGAGAGGTTCTCCAGTTTGATTCTCGGCTGGGGTGCCTTCTGTGTGGAGTTTGCATGTTCTCCCTGTGTTCGCATGGGTTTCCTCTGGGTACTCCAGTTTCCTCCCACATTCCAAAGACATGCATCTGGAGCAATTCACCCTGGGCCTCCACTGACTACAGGCTCTGTGGAACCTAGTCAGACTTTCCCGGTCAACAAATGTTAAATAAATAAATAAATAAAATACCTTAGTACAGTAGTTAAAGAAAGTGTTACCATGGCTAACTGCACTGGCAAGATGTAATATTCATATAGTCAGTTAAACTATAAGGAAAAGTCTAGCTTAGAACATGTTAGAATATCTTACTACTTACAGCAGGTTTTTAAATGAATAGAACATTAACTTAAAAAATAATTATTAAAATTACAAAAAATATATCAATGACATACATGGAATAAAAGATTGTTAGTACTTTCAAGTTTCTTCTGACCTATAACAGTTTGGAAATATTATTAGCCCTCTGTTAAATTTAAACCATTCACACATTTCCCATTACTTCTCATCAAAACAGCCAGTCACTGTTAACAGGCAAAAAGTGAAACAGAGCCAAATGGCATTTGAGTCTAATTACACTGTATTAGAGAATGAACTTACAGTAATTAGGTCATCTGAGTAAATATCAAAGTCATTGGCTATACATTGCATCAAATACGAATATCTGGAGTGATAGATGTTAAGAAAATTATAAAATTTTAATATCCATCTAATAATGCAGATCCCTTGAGTTTATTATGATCCATGTCATTCAGATCCTTAATTAATTCCCAGAGAGATGCAGTCTGTTATAAATACAAGTATCTTTCAGAGCTTAGGGATGTGAACAGATAGTAGCCTATTTACCACACTAACTGAAGAAGTATGCTTTAAAGGTAATGTTACATAGGTAATGCAATATAAACATGAATGTTGAAAGATGCAGGCATTGATGATGATTTATTTTTTTTGCACCCAGCACATTATTTCATTGGATTAATATAGAAGCAGATCTCAATACATCTGAAATATAAATCTTTCATCTTGAGCAAGAAAGACACATTATAGTAGCAATACATCTAGCATTATACTAACAGGATTTATCACGTAAAGTTTTAACCCATTGCTTATATCAAAGAACCTTACAAATTTTAACAGTTGATGCAATACTTATTGCTAATATCTAATAAACACATAAACTAATAAACATAAGCTGATTTTTGACTTTACACCATCAGATTTAATTACTGTATTAACAAAGATTAGTGATTATAGCTCTAATGGTAAGTACAGCAAAAATGTGTCATACTTAAATGAATTCAAATGCAAACTGTTCTGATTCAAATTTAAATACAAGTAATTCAGAAGTTCTTTTACCAAAGTGACATCTAACATTTCCCAGAGCTTATCCTCATAAAAAATACAGGAAAGTATAAACTGCATGAAACAGTCACCATATAAGTAACATTCACAGCAAAAATTGGAACAGTCATACGAGAAGTTGTGTTTCCTCTTCTCATTATAACAAAGGCATTCACTTCAAATTATGACATAAATTGTCTCATGTTTTCATTATGCAGTGTATTATTCTCTTTATATAATTTAAACTATTTGACCAAAATTCAGTCAAAAGTAATCTAAAATGTAAACCCTATCACACTGTATTTTATATAAAATGCTTAATTTTTGCCCATATAAAAAAATATATAAATGTAGGCAGTCGTTTTTTTTTTCAATAGATTTAAAAATAATTCATTTGATGTTCTTGTAACTTAGTATTTATTCTGCTTTATCATTTCATGAAATAATTAATAACAAAATTTGAGTTTCAAAAATGTTGTTTACCTTATGGAATGCTTTTGAAAAGAATATATATTAATTTGTTTCCTGTAAAAGAAACCCTCTATACAATGTAAATGTGCATTTCAATAGTAAAGGAAAAACTCTATACAAATGTAATCTACATCTCAATAGAATAAGTTGATGATGATGTATATTGATTTTCATTTGTCAGTACACGGATATATATTTGTAAATACTGATTTGTGTTTTCTTTATTGCCCATAGGAAATGGTGAAATATCTAAAACTTAAGGACTACTCCAAGCTGCATCAGTTTTAGGACATGTTGAACGCTATCAAATCTTATGAATTCATATCATAAAAATGGAAGTAACACAACTCTGTTTTGAAAATATCAATAGATCTTGCACAAGAACTTCACGTACATTTGTTGAACAGGCTGTACTTTATATCATATTTTCCTTAGGTGATGCTCTCTGCATCACTGGAAACTTGATGGTTGTCATCTCAATTTCTTACTTTAAACAGTTGCATTCTACTACCCATTTTCTGGTTCTGTCATTAGCTTTAGCTGACTTTCTTATGGGTATTTTAGTATTTCCATTTAGCATTATTAGAACTATTGAATCCTGTTGGTATTTTGAGGATGGATTTTGCATATTTCATACTTCCATGGATGTAGTATGCTCTTTGGCATCTATTATTCATCTATGTTTTATTTCTATAGATCGTTACTTTGCAGTTAGTAACCCTATGACTTACCATTTAAAATTCTCTACTTCAGTGTTATGCCTGTTATTATGCATTGGTTGGCTCTTACCTGTAACTTATACATTGGTTCTGACATACTCCAACACCAATGCTGATAGACTGCATGATGTTATTGCAGTTCTACCATGCAAAGGAAGTTGTCAGATCCAATTTAGTAACTTTTGGGCTATAACAAACTTGCTGATTTATTTAATTCCATTTTCCTTAATGCTAGGGATGTACACTAAAGTGTTTATCATTGCAAGAAAGCAAGCTAGACTGATAGAAAGTACAGCAGTAAAATCCACTACAGTCGAAGAATATATTACCCGAGTAGCAAAAAGAGAGAGAAAAGCTGCAAAAACATTAGGTATAGCCATTGGAGCATTTATAATATGTTGGATGCCAATTTTTGTAGATGCAGCAGTTGTCACTATATTTAATGTTATAACACCAGTAGCACTATATGAAGCCTTTTACTGGATTTCATACATTAGCTCATTAATGAATCCTCTAATCTATGCCTTCTTTTTTTCTTGGTTTCGTGAATCAGTGAGACTTATTGTAACCTGCAAAATATTGAGAACTGATTACGCTGACACAGATCTTTTCAAAGAATAATCTTCAGACATCCTCTAGCTGCTTCATGTGATAAACACATTTAGCGTATCACTTAATACAGTGAGTGCTTCCCCTGCTCACACCCTCTCTGAAATTCAGACATGGCTATCACAAGTGGTAAACCCTAGTGCAGGTGAAAAACCACTGTCAGATGCCATTCCTGTTTCAGAGACTGGCCCACCACCACATTGTCATTAAAGTCAGTACTATGTGAAGCATTGTATATAAGAGGCTGCTTCCCCCTGCAAATGCCTGTGATAAGGGTAACTGCACAACTGAGCAATTGTTCTGATGCTTAAAAGAGCATGGCCAGTCAAATTAATGAAGACAGCAAGAATGCTCAGGTATATTTCTGTGGAGAGGTGTGTGGGCGAGGGTGTTTATATGTTTGGGAGTGTGTGTGCAAGTCTGTAGTTGTATAAGTGGTCATGGATAAGTGCATATGTGTGTGTGTGTGTGTGTGTGTGTGTGTGTGTGTGTGTGTGTGTGTGTGTGTGTGTGTGTGTGAGAGACTGTCTTTGCTTGGGATTTCCTAGTAGAGGAGTTAAAGGATCAATAGTGTAGAGTTTGGGTGTGAATGGGTGAGCATGTCAGCAAGTGTGAATGAGGGTGGGTGCCTGTCAGGTACAGTGAATATCTATGTGCTTGCTTGAGGATGTCTATGAGTATGTGTGTATGTGTGTGGCTTTCTGTATATCTCTGTGTTGATTTGAATGTCTGCATGGGTGTGGGAGAGTGAAGGGGGGTACCTATGCCAATGTGATGCATGGGTCACCGGTGTTAATTATGACAGGAAATTGCTATGCAACACTGGTGGTAATTGCCAGTGATTCCAAGTCATGAAAATTAGCTAATAATGCAGTCTTCCTCATTGTGGCTAATCACATCCCTGAATTAAAGCTTATGTGTCACATAAAAAGCCACTTTTGGCTGTAGCAGTTCACTCATGTTGAGATTTTTTTATTGTATCCCAGTCCATCAGTATATTTTTTATGCACATCTGTTATTACATTTCTTAAAACTGCTACAAACCACACTATTCAGTAAATGCATTGGTATATGCAAGAAGTATTTTATTCTCTGTGAGATGACAGCAAATTATTTTTTTTGTGAAGCAATATAATGATTAAATAATAGGAATACCTTCACTTAAGAACCAAATGAAGTGCAGAGCAATTAGCTACCACAGAATATCACAATTAAAACCTTTTATTGATAAATAAAATATAAAATTAAGCACTTTTGTCTCTCATGGGCGGTTCATCAGAATGAAACACCATAATTACCTCACTTCCTTATATACCAATGCATTAATGAAAGACCAACAATTTTAAAGAGGCAAAGTTCTTTAATTACCTAATGTATACAGTATAGTAAAGGTAGACTTAAATTTGAGAAATATTATAACTATTTTTTAAACTACTTTTCTCCAAGCATGTAATAAAACAACAATAATGTTATCATATAACGTTAATTTAATCACAATTTAGCAGCTATTAACTTTAATATAGGCTGCATTAAGATATTTTCATTTAAGCTGGGGGCACGACAGCATTTAATCTTAGCTGCCGTAATAATTCTCTATATTCCAAAAAATTTCCCCACTCACCAGTCCTCATTTTTTTCAATTATTTCAATAATCCCAGAGTGAAATCTTTTGGCTTTTCCTGGATAGGGGTCGCCACAGGGAAACTCCGGTCTGCTCATGACTGGCAGTGGATTTTACGGTGCCGAGTTGCCAGCCCGACACCCAACCTACAACGAAGGCATGCCCATTCACGCTCACACCTACCTGCATGTCTTTAATGTCACTCAACCACAGGGAGGACATGCAGACTCCACACATAAGGCAATCCAGCTGAGAATTGAATGGGAGAACCTCTTGCTGTGAGGCGACAATACTAACCGCTGCACCACCGCAACTTATTATAATTCTTATATGTACTTGCACGTTTAGCAAGGGCATGTTAAAATGTCTTTTCTGAATATCATGGTTATGCTCATACACAATTTTCCTCAATGTTCTTTCCATTTTCCCAAAGTAAAAGCATTCACATTTAGAACATTTTGCTAAATATACTAGTCCAATTGTGGCACAACCCCATGTCTTAAAACACACCTTAGACCCCATCCCACTTGAGAATGTAATTGCCATCTCTTCCAAAATAAAAGGGCACTTGCAGAAGCCACATTATATTATGCTTCTTTCTTGCTTCCACTTACTAGATTATGTTTAGGTTTCTTCAATAATGTCTTAATGTTGGGGAGGGTCTATTTTGGGGAGGGTCTTGTGACTAAATACTGGTTCATTCCCTTGTATAAATATCATTTTCCTTCAAACATTTCCAGTTGTCTTGAATAGTATTCTTATTGGGCTGAGAACATTCATTTTATAGAACCACACAGACTCTTTCTAATTTACTCAAAGCAGTGTCTGTACCTGATGAATCTTTTTCAAATCCCAAAGGGCTGATACCTACCAAAGGTTTATATTTGTCCCACATCAATCTTTTACTCCATTAATAATCTCTTTCAACATTACCTCAGAGTATCCCCTTTCAATAAACATCTTTTTTAAAAAAATCATTTCCACTTGCAAATCCTCAAATGTGGAGGTCATTCTCACAACTCTAATGCTCTGCCCTTTTACCAAGTTCTCTGGAATGACAAGGGATAAAAACTTGTAAAGTGCAAATATGAGTCGTTAATTGTAGGGTTTCTGTAAATTTTAGATTTAAAACCCTTATCAGTGTGCTGAATATTAACATCTAAATAATTAGTACTAACTATCTCATAATTAAAAATAATCTTTAAGAAACCAATAGAAGTGTCCAAATAATTCATGCATTCACCTATCATTTCATCAGGTATACTCCACAATATAAATATATCATCTAGAAATCTCAATAGTAAACTTATATGTTTAAAAAATGCCAAAGTTAAAATTGCTCTTTCACATGCTAAAAGAACAAAATTTGCATACATAGGGACACAAGCAACCCCCCATCAGAACTCCCTTCACCTGTTTAAAATATCCCCTTCAAAATATATAAAATTATCTAACACCAATGTAATTAGGTCAAGTAGAAGCCTGATATTATCCCCATTTAAAAAATCATTCTCAAGTAACACATCCTGAACCCTTTATTCTCTGTAGTGAAAACTGCTCCACTGCCCTGTCACTGGTAGAGATCAGAAATCTGGAAATTCAGAGTAGATGAGCTGATATGTAAGCAGTGAGATACAGAGTTCATTGTCATGGATATGAGAGTTCATCATCATGGATGTGGGACATTACAACACAATGCCACAGAGCTATAGCCAATTCATCTAGCATTCAGCACCATTCTCTGATCTGGGTCTCCATAACTCTTACTGGAGGAGTAAAAAAGGTTCTTTCCCCAGCCACAATCTGTCTCTCCTCATCTAAGGTTATAAAAAAAGCCAGGTCTTGATTTGTGCCCCTCAATCAACTATAAGTTGAGAAGGAAAAAAAAAAGTTCTGTGTCCTGGTCTGCTGCACCTCACATAAGGCTACAGAGTAAGACAGGTCATTTCTCCTCAATTTGCACCTCTCATCTCTAGGTTAAGGATCAAAATATGTCCTCCATTTGAGTTGAGAACAAAAGTTGTCTACTGTGAAGTGTAACATACCACTTGTGACATATACAGATATACATTGATATAAGTGGTAACAAGCATTTTGCTTCAGGTGCAACCACACCCATTCAGCACTTCAACACTTTAGCCCTAACAGCAGTTAAAGTATTAGCATACCAGTCCTGCAGTAAAGCCCCATTGTTACTGGCTATCATGTACCCTAACACATTGGCCCTCTTCTGCTGACCCCTTTACCCTACCTTAGTTAGGTTTCTGCAAAATTCCATTGGAATCTCATATGTGGGACAAGTAAAACAAAAACACTTCAGAAAGTTAGAACTCTCCTCTACTCACATGTTAAACAGAAAGGTGCAGTGTTATGGTCCATCCACTTCTGGTGACTTTACTGCTGCATTGCATTAATAGTCCATATACCTATAAAACCATCACAGTCTGGAGACATCAACACTACACAATGAGGCAACATTGTACAGGGTGTGCCCAAGTATCAGGTCATCCAGAGAAGAGCAAAATTATAGGAAGTTGGACGTCTTAATCAGGAGTGGATGGCCCCTATATAAATTCTTCAGGCATTCCTCTTCCTATGAAATTGAAGGGAAAGAAAAATATACCTGCTAGCCTGACATACTAAATATATATGCTTTTCTCCTTCTTTTCCTAAATTTTATACTGTCTGAATATGTAATAACAATAATAAATTACAGCTTACTTCTTTTACATTTGTTATATTTCACCATTGCAGATAATTTGAAAATAAAAATATTTAAGCATTCCATCTCTTCTATGACATTAACAATAGCATGCAAAATTTCTTTATCTGGTTTTAGGTTCATTTTAACTGTCTTTCAGTATTAACTAAGCACTTTATATTTATATTAGCAAGTCCAGTAATGAACTATTGTGCATTTTGCCATTTAAGTTGTTTAACTGTATGAGTTTCAAGCCCTAATTTCTTTCTTTCTTGTGAGTAGAGTAAGATTAGTTTAGGAGCTGTGTTTGCTTTAAGGCATTTGCATGCTTCTTGATATCATTGCTCAGTGTCTATGAATTGACCACTATGTCTTTTCTTGTCTACGGGTTATGATAATTGATGCATAATACCTTCCCTCTCTGCCTTTATTGGCTGTTGACATAAGCACGTAAGTACCACTGTGTGAAGATTCTCCCCTTTAGCTATTTAAGTATACTTGCATGGGATTCCAGACATAAAGAACATAGATCATCCACCAAGCCCATTTATATTTGCTCTTTTAACCTTGGTGGTTCCTAAGCAGCTTTCCCTTACTATTAATTTGTCTTTAGCAGTCCTTCCTGTTCCCGTGTTATCTACTCACTCTAGTGTACATAGTGTTTCATTTCCATTATTCATCTAAACATCTAAGCACTGGACATGATGGAAGGTCAGCCTGCTAGTTTCACCTCCAGTGCCAATCTCTTTACACTAGGTCTCCTAAGACAGTGCACAAATTACCTTATGCTTACATCTAATGAGCTTATACCCAATGCTAATTGTTCCTCTGTGAGAGATGTTAATAATTAATTAGATGGCTTACCTCTTGCCTATAATCCTTCTCTGTGTTTCATATACCTCTGCCATAATCCTTCTACAATCACATTAAAATATCTTTTGTAGAGGCTGTAAAACAGTCATTCCCAGAGCCACCTGGGAGTAAGAAGTTTAAGCCTTAATAAAAATCTGAGCACTTATCCATTTCATGCATACCCTCCATAAAGAGAAAAACATACTCAAGTGTATCACATTGAACTGTAGTAGCAATAGAAATGTTTTAGACATAGGTGACTGTATTGTTAGGCTCAATGAGTCATCACTGATATGACTGGACAAGGAAAAGGTTGTAGTGATTTTTTTTCTTATATGCTTGGATCTCTCATATTACAAGGGTCCTAACTCCTGACAGCTACAACTACAACATGATTGTGCCACATGTGGGATTGAATGACTCAGGACAGAAAACCTGTTGGATATGCAGAATTTACATGCACGTTAGAAATGTACTAGTCATGGCTGGAATCCTTCTTTCACCTAAAATGATGCCTAGATTAAAGAGAAAAGATAAATGGTTTCAATAATTTGTTAAATAGCTGTTGTCATTCTTGGGGATTCCAGTATGTGTCTACATGATGCAAGATGCTCAAATGTCAAGTGTGCTTTACTATGGATGGCCTGCACCTCTTGTTTCAAGGCATTTTCCTATGGCAGAATGTAGTTTATGGACATTCCATCATAACTAACTCATTAATCATGAAATCAGATCACCATACTATTGCTCTCATCAATGCCAGAAGTGTAAACAATAAATTGCCAGATCTTGAGATGCTTCTGTATTTCGAAAACATCCATGTCTCTGTAGGTACTGAAACCTGGTTTAAATGCAAAGAGGCTACTCCCTCTATTCTGGGCTTTTGCACTTTTCATGCTTTCAAACACAATGGCAACAATGGTGGAATCTCCATATTTGTCAAGGAACATATTACCTCCTGCCAATGGTGGATTATAATAGGACATTTCAGGCGGCTCCCTGTGGCCCACAGCTCCAAGGGAGACCATTGCTGCTACAGGAGAAGTCATCTATCTCAGTTGCTTTGAAATGCAACACTGTCTACTCCTTTTGTTCATTGCTTTACCTTTTTAATACACACACTTGATTTTCATTCATTTAAAACACATTAGATATATTGACATACTACTCCAATCAAATCAAAAAAAAAGAAGGAAAAAATGATCCCTTTAGCAAACTACCCTAAAACTCAACAAAAGATCTAAACATGCACTATCATATAATATCAGTGGCTATTAATATAGTGGAGACAAGACCATCAAGACTTATTCATTTAGATTAGAGTAAAGTAGTGCATGGGTGTCTATAGTACCATAATTCCAATAGAAGTAATTAAGATGGGAAAAACAATGTTGAAAGCAACTCATTTTGGGTATGCAAAATCAGTAGACATCACATTCTGTTTCCTATTTTTTAAGAGTTATCCCTATAAATGGCATATCCTGTTATGCATACCCAGAATGCAATTCTTTTAACATATATTATTGTTTAACTTTATTAGCCATCTTGAAATAACGCTACTAGGAAACAATTGCTTCTTGCAGCCAGTTGTCCAAGAAGTCCAATCAATTCAATTATTTCCTCAGGTTAGTATAGTGCATTCTTGGTCAGTTAGGGTGTTTTGAAAGGACACATCAAAAAGAGTAAGACAGAATGTAACAAAAGAAAGAGAAAAGCAATCTGGGTCATGTGATTAACCTGGGATGAGCCATACAGAAGAATAACTATGAGATGTGGATAGGTACAGAGCAGTGGGTAGTGGGAGTACCACCATACCACCATACCACCATGAAACCCTCCAACTAGGAAAAAGTTTCACCCGAAGCAAGCCCTGGACAGTTAACTGCCAAATAAATGTCATCAAAGTTTAACGAAGCAGCCATTCCCTTATGATCAGCATTGGTCTGATCACATATGAAGTACAAAACCTCCTTTGTGATATATCTCAATAAACATATCAGAGTTAGGAAGACCCTAAAGACTGCTAACCAAAAAGATCACAAGTCTAAAGTCCCAAGAGAGGCTTGAACCACTATCCTTATCTTCAGTGACTTAAAAATTTTAGGGAAAATCTCTGTCTTACTTAGTTGCTTACTACAGCATTAGAGACCTAATTGTTTTGGACTTCATTTTTCTGTGCAAGAGCAGTGTCTTCACCAATACGAGAAATAGGGACATAAATCTTAGAAAAACAAAATACAGTGGAAGGACAGGTTTATAACCCAGCACTTCCCAAACCTCTAGAATAACCTCCCTCAGCAAATTCAACAGTGTACCTCCATATCTTACTTTAAACATACATTCGGTAACTGGATGGGTATTGACAAAATTATCTCTCTATTAACTGGTATGGCACCTCTGGAGAAAAGTCATGTGTGCTGAAGGGGGGAATTGGAAATACATGAAAGGTCACAGGACTTGGTGGATTTGAAATAAGTATGGTGGGGATTTAATAAACTCGCCTTGCATATTAATAAATGTGAGTCACTGAAAGAGAGCAGTGTAACACAGTTACAGAATCAGTGTAGGAGTGGTATCACAGTGTTCAGAGATGAGTAACTTGTCAAAGTTAAATATTTTATTTTTTTTATTTTTTATTTTTGTGTGTGTGTGTGTGTGTGTGTGTGTGTGTGTGTGTGTGTGTGTGTGTGTGTGTGTGTGTTTGCATGGCACGGCGCTTAGCAATGGAAATGTACCAGACATCTAAAAATAGAAACTGGATACTTTTAATTTTCATCTCAAAGGTCAGGTTTCCACCAAATATGCCAGCCAGCACTCTTAAAGGCTATCGTCATAAAAAAAAAAAAACATGCTTTATACACCTTTTGGTGTTTGGATGTGTATTTTCTACTTGATGTGACAATAAACTAAGAGTTTCATGAATTGATTTTCTTATTTTTTGTTTTTTTATAGAGAGAGCCTTTAAGAGTGCTGGCTGGCGTATTTTGTGGATTCATTACAATTTGGGCCTGGCACCTAGCTGTACTTCTGTGGGGGGTGGATTCAAAGGTCAAGTTTAAGCATAGCTGAGCATATTTGTGAGGTGTGATGTGGTACTCAGCAGTGCTTAAACATAGCTGAGAGCTATATAGAAATGTATAGCAGTAGTCAACATATCCACATAGCTGAATGGTTAGAGTCACGGCCCTAGGTGCACAGTTTGAATACACAGACAGGCTATTCAGTTTTTATATTTGATAGCAATATTTTATAAAATTTTTTTATTGATGTATTTAGTGACATTTGTTAACTGGGTCAGTCCAGATGGGTCAGAATCCCATAATTTAGTGGAGACCTGAGGACAAAAGCTCCAGTTACACACAAGTTTACAATACATAAAATCCACACTCCAAGATAAGACAATAAAATACATAAGGGCAGGAAATATAGAAGTAAAATACATACACATAATAATAAATTAGTAAGAATGAACAAATATGGTTATTTTTGTTTTTATATATATTTTTTTTAATTCTGGTTTGTTCTTAGCTAAGCTCTGTTAAGCACTGCTAAACCAAGCCTAGCAGTGTTTAAACAAGTCCCATTTTAACAGTACTTACTAACATGCAGTTCCGCTTAACTGGACTGGACATTTCTAAGCAATTCACGTTTAAGCAGTCCTTAGCTCAGCTAAGCTGGTTTGCACACCACTAAACATTGCTAAGCATTGTCAGTTTAAGCACTGCTCAGCTAATCTTAGCATATTTACACGGTGCTAAACAAAGCTCCATATTTTTAAAATATGGTCCAAAAGCAGAAATGGGCATGAAAACAGCCTTATTTAAGTGCAACAGGCAGGAATACAACCAGAATCTGTTGGAGTTTAATCTTGGCAGAGACCATGGCAAGAGCTGGAGATGGTGCACGTATCCAGGCACAGTGGTGGGGCATTTTGGAGTCCAGGGTCATGGTTGGACTCCTCATAAAAGACCATGACAACTAGCTGTTGCAGGGCCAGTACCAGGGGTTGGAGTATAAATCGGAAGCCTGGGACTGACTGGCACGAGACCTCACCAGTGTAACTGGTATCCCCCACACTGGTGAGAAGGTGCTTCACCATCATGATGACCTGAAGGGTAGGAAGGGGGAACTCTTGGCTACATGGATTCAGGATGCCTGGGACAACAATGCCCTTCAGGTTTTTAAGTACTGTAAGCATTATTTAACCAAATTCTAGTATGAATATCTGATAGACAGGTACACATAATGGTGTGTTTCTCACCCCACAGCTGGAGAGGAGAGAGCATGCAACTTGGAGGCCCATGCAGGGCACCTGGCCAGGCTGCACCATGAGTGTGGTGAGTACAGATATATCTTGCCATCTATAGTCATATAAACAAGAAAGAGTGCAGTAGTAACTGCCAGTAGGTATATACTGTTTTGAGTATAATGCCAGGTAAAGTTCAAAACAGATAAAAGCATGAAACCTGATAATATCAAGAAATACATTTTCTTCTGCATTAATAATGTTAAGGAAATACAAGTGTCTACTGCAATGGTAATGTTAAGGAAATAAAGTTCAACTGCATTCATAAAATTAAGGAAATAAAATATCTACTGCATTAATTGTGGAAGTACAGTGTTCTTGCAACACCTGCATTATACAAACTGTCCATCAATACAGACTGTTAGATGTATAGCAACCTCTACATAATGTCACCCCTAATAAATCTGTGTTCTTTAATATCTGTGTATTTGGGCTGTTGGTCATGAACTCCAGTATTACAAGTGTTGTGAATGATAAATGTGAATAATACCACTAAGTGACTGAGGTTAGCTGATAAAGACTGTTTTGCTAAACTGTAGATGTGGAGCTGCACAACAAAATATAATGCATTATGATATTTGTTCTGCACTAAGATCTGAACCTATAATAAGAACAGCCAAGGTATAATACTGTATATCTCAGGATTGTCTTTTGTTAACCATTGCATTTCAGCTATATACATTCCTGATCTAAGTTATGCTGCTGCAGACAAGTATGAAACTGTAATAGCTGTAGACTGCAAATATACCATCTGCAACTGTATATGGGTCAGGTAGCCAACCCAGCACTCCGATATGGTCTGTACACTTCACACATATGTCCACACACAAGAGGTTCCTTGTCTGTATCTGTATTCCATGTATTAATGCACAGTTCACGTACTATCTCTGTCATGCATGAATCTCATACATGTGTGTTCCAGTGTCACTGCAGTCTTATATAACACTCTACCTGAATTGCCAGGTCACAGTTTGTTATCATTTGAGCTCTATACACATTTTAGTCAATCAATACTCAGCAGTGGAGCACTAGCTCAGTTTGATACATGCTAGCTATATTCTACATTTGGCACACACAGACCGGGTGTTCAAATCCAGGGTCAAGTACTACTAATTATTTATAGAAACAGTTATGTATTGTTAACAGATGTTCTCCCCACAGGAATTACAGTTAAATAAATGGCTGTAGTAGCTGTTCGAATGGGTTATTAACTTGTGTGACCAGATGTACCACAGTATAAACAGCATTCCTCATCAAGCTGATAACACTTCAGTAAATAAAATGTCAATAAGTACACTAGTTATATAAGTTAATAAAATAAATAAAACTGTGTAATGTTGGTACGACTGTATGCTTGGTGCATCTGTGAATGTCTGCTGATTCTCTAACCCCATGCCTGCCAAGGATAGCATGATAAGCGTAAACTCTCTGTACTGTGCACGATACATGTTTCTCAAGTGTCACACAGTCACAGATTGTGATCACTGTTGCCAGATCCCTTGCACACAGATTTAACATCGACTTGATTTATGTCAATAGCACACTCACACTACATCAGTCCACAGTACACCTTGGTAGTCATATATGTTCCCTTGACATGTAATAGTCTCCTGTAGTTGTGTACTTGTAAGTGATATAGCTTGCCCCATACTGTCTCTTGTGTATAGCCTGAGAGGTATGTACGTGCTACAGAAGCTACAGGGCACTTGTACACATAAAGTAAGGGCAGACCTGTAGAGTATAGCAGAATACTGTTGCAAACAATATAACCTATGCTGGTAGTAATGGAATGTCTTTATCTCTCCCCCCACCCCTTATCTGCATCACAATTTATTATTGTTATACATCGGATATGGCTTACTTTTAACATATGTTGTTCTCAAAATGTTATGTTGGGCCTTATGCTTTATTATTATTATAAACTACAATGGTTGCATACTAATATACCTTGTTGAATTACCTATGTTGCTGGCCTTTGCCATAATTGTTACTGGCATACTGTTACAATACTGACTGTTATCTCATTTATTGTTGTGTTCCAAATACTATGCAATGTTATCTTACTGGGTTATTTAAAAACCTGGCATGCTGTTATAACTAACATTGAAATGTTCTGTTCATTACTAACCTATACACTTTGAAAAACCTCAACACCATAGCATGAGTGGGTAGGCCAGTTCCGTCGGATACCCATACCCAAGCCAACTACCCATGGCACTCAGTCTCCACGTGTATGGGACCCAACCTGGTGCTGCCCAGTCTGCTGGTCCTGCATCACCTACAGGTGGAACCGCCTCAGGGGGTGGGGCCTGTCTGTCACCCCTGTGAGCAGGCAAGGAGGGGGAATTGTCACCCAACAAAATCTACCAGGGATGGTGCTCAGGATTGTCCACTGTGGGTTCGACAATCAGCTGTACCAGATTGAGGGCAGACTGGCCAACCTGGAGGGGCAGGCTGGTCCCAGCGCCCAGCCCCCAGCACAGCCACCTTTGAGGCAGTGAAGGAGTAGTGGTGACTGCTCATGTGTGAGTAGCTCAGTCCCACTGCTGCCATCTGGGGCACATGGGTCTCCGATTCCACAACATCTTCCATGCTCAAGCTGTTGACCCCCCTCATGTGTCATACACTGCCCCGTCTGATGTATTGTCTGTCTTGTCTGTTTGCAAATGCTATCTTTCCTACCCAACTTACCTCCCCAAATGTACCTATAACCCTTCCCAAATTTCAACTCTCATCTTAAAAAAAAAAAAGAAAGAGGCATCTCTCCCACAAAAAAATATTGCCCCGTATATAGCTCTCCATTTTGCCCACACCTACACTGCCCAAAATCAATTATTACAACAATTAATCAACAAAGCTATGTTGCCCACACCCTTGTCTCTGAGATTTGAGGCTCCAAATTCTAATTTTCCTTAACCTGTGCAACTGTTGCTGTACAAGAAATGGAGAGCTATGGTCCTTTCCTACTCCCATCCTGCACATCCCTACCTGCCTTTCAAATTAGTTTTCCTCCCGCTTGGCCCCATTTCACCACTTTCCTATCACCCCTTTTTTCTTTTCTTTTTTGGAATTAGTGTGAGTTTAAGCAGAGTGGCACGTCACACCATGCTGCTCAAACCCGCTTAAAACTGCTTTAATCACCTTATTTGTTTCAGACACTGTTATGCACATCAACAAAATTATCACCCCTGACAAGTTTCAAACCCAGGACCCTGTCAACTACAGCATAGTACATTAGGTCACTAGGCCACTCAGCTCTGAAAAGTAACAGGTGTTTCCATAAACATATCCTGCAGCTGGTCCAGTTTCTGTTTACAAGTTTGGACATTTTTGGTATCTTATATGTGGCAGTATGTTCAGCTACCTGCTACAGACCTACCGTATTTCCCAACCAGCTTGAACAGGGAATCCACACAAAATTCATACAGAAATGGGTGGGAGGGATGGTCAAGTGACAGGAACATGTGTCACAGTCATCCTCTAAAAACATACACAGCTGATACACCAGCAGCTACTGCAGCAGCATGAATATTCTGATGCAAATGACGTATGACACTCACATCTGTCTGTCCCCTTACTAACCTCAACCCACATTGTTAAACAGTAAACTGCCACATAATCAGAAAGTCTGTTCACAACGGCCAAACATAGCATGCAAAACTGTGGACATGCCACATAAGTCCAAACAATGGACAGTATTTCTACCTATCCTCTGTGATGCTGTAGTCCTCACACCTCAATAATGTCCATCTCACATGCCAGGAAAAGGGTTAAGGCCAACATGAATGCTTTAAATACAGCACTGTAGTGTCATGCCATTGGCTAATGAAAATGCAACCTAGCTGTGCCAGATGCAATTAGCAAGTATGAGCCATAGATTGATGCACAGGCACTCACCTGTTCATGAGCATTACCTACAAATGGCAAGCTGATGCCTATGGTAAACAGGTCTGTGACTTTCTTTAAGAAGACAGACTGCACTATCCTAAGCATTATACCACAGGAGTGCTGCACATAAAGGAGTACAGCACTATACCAGGTATGTAATAGAATTCCCCATGTAATGGGATGCAGATGGTAGGATGTAGTCATGGGAAATAGGGATTACAACACTAGGTCTGTTCTACATATCTTGGAATGACATATTGCTGTTAGTCAGCTGTCCAGCACTTGCATGCCTCCCTTTTGGCTCTGTCTGCTGTGATGTAGATCACAGCTCTGGCCCTCTGAGTCCCTCCAGCAATGGGCACCTCATGTACGAATGCTACTGGATTGTGTATTAGACAATAGTGATGGTACATACTGGTGGATACAGCTGGCATATCACACGATGTACTGTCAGTTAGCTCCTCTCAGTCTGTGAATGTCACACAGGCATAGTTCAAACATTGTCAGGGTGCCCCAGACTGTTCCTGATGTGCTCTGGCTAGGTCACCGTGTACTCCTCACCTGTATCTCATTGCCTGAGAGCTATGGCTATTATACCTGTTGATCCCCTACAGCAGGGCAGCAGGTTATAGCCAGTAGTGGTGGGGGGACACAGGCTCTGCCTCAGCAACAGAGTGTACATACCGAGCAAACAACGTAAGGGAATGTGGTGGGGGGACACAGGCTCTGCCTCAGCAACAGAGTGTACATACTGAGCAAACAACATAAGGGAATGACTACAGTATCAGATATTAATATACCATAATCATTATCTGCGGAGTCTGGTACTTGACAGCCAGATTCCCACAGTCTGGGAGCAATCATTGCATATTGTCCAGCTGTTTGCCAGACATCCACCTTTGTCTGGAAGAGGGTCCACATATATCAGGCACATGTACACATTCTGCAAACATCTGTGTACTACGGATATGAGACTCCTACAGGGAGGATACCCTACAGCATGTTTGCAGTGCTGTCTGTAATTGTGTCACACAGATGTTGCTGGATTGTCACCATACACTTGTAGTACCACTCACCTATTTGTCGGATGGTGGCTGAATGACATGGTACTGGAATGTCGCCCATAGGGGACACACCACAGTAGATGGAAGTGATGGCTGTGGAGACATAACAACACAGTTCATCGCAACATACAGGGCCATAACTGGTATACCTAGGATCATACAAGGTTCCTAGGCTATTGGCCCTGAGATCCTCATAATCCTAGCCCAGAGTTTTGCCCATGTTTATGCACATCAGCACCTGATGCCCAGTCCAGCAGGGACGCAGGTGATATCCCAAGGGTGTATGCCGTTAACCATGCAGTTATCCAGGTTTTGCTTTAAAAGGTGTAAAGAGGTACTCCGCCTGATGTGGATAGGGTGTCCATTCCATAGCTGGGTGACTGCGTGGGACACACATTTGACCTGCCAATAGGTCCAGTTGATATCACAGACCAGGTTGAGGTTGTGTATGTGGGTTAACAGAGTGGAGCTTGACTTGCAGTTGTGCAGCAGTCCAGTCAAGGTGGAGTCCATGATTGCCATATATGCCAGATAGAGGTCACCTCTGAGGAGTCTGTATGAAACTGGGTAGAAGGATGGGCGTATAGCCTATGTGTGTATGGTAGATGTTTGAGGCCCTGGTATTCCCTGGTAAGAAACCTCTGTGGTTTTCCCAGCTGCTGCATGTACTTTGTGAGGTACATGATGAAAGAGCCATTATACGCAATAATAGGCCTTATTGGGAAAATATAGGGATGTTATGACCCCATGTCCTTGGATGAAATACCCTTATGTATGAGGTGAGCCATAGAAGCCTTTCCTTACAACAGAAGCAACATGGTGGTCAAATGTCATGTTGCCATCAACCTGTGTGCACAAATCCCTCATGCCTGATTGCATGCTTAGGATATTGTTAGTACTCTGATGATATTTGGGGACGTCACTCTTCACAAAGAGGATGATGCTGCATTTCATGGTATGCAGCCTGAGGCCATGTGTCTGGCACCAGTCATGTGTCTGCATAAGACCCTCTTGGCAAATGTCCACATCAGTAGGGGATATGGTAACAGCACCCAACATGCAGTCTTCTGTAAACCTGGTTGCCCATAGCCCACTGGTTGTACCCTGCACCTCAGAAAAGTAACTCACACATAACAGAGGCCCACGCACAGGACAGTGGGTTATACTAGTAGTTATGGGTCTACCGCTTGAGGTAGCTTCCCCTATGTTGACTAGGTGGGTTCTGTCAGTGCACCAGTGTGCTACCCATCTGGTAACAAATGGATTTATGCCTAGTTGAGAGCGTATATCTATTATGGCCAAGTGGGGAATAGCAAAGTCTCTGGCCAGGTCAAGGTAGGCAGTGTGCGCTGTCCCCCTTCGTACATGGCTTTGGTGACTGTGTCAAAGAAGTCAACCAAATGTAACAGACATGATCCCTCTTGAAAAAGCCTGTGTGATCAAGTGTGGAGGTCGCCAATGTCCTTGTTCATGAGGCTCATGGTAAACTGCTCCATGGCCTTGCAGATTAGCCTAGTTAGGCTGATGGGTCTATAATGTGCCAGATTGGTGGATGCTCCACCTTAGTGTAAAGGGGTGACAATGGGTGCCTTCCACTTAGCTGGGACAAAGGCAGTATTCAGGCTTTGGTTGGCCTTATTGTGCTGCAGGTTCATGGTTGGGGTCATGTAGGATGCATCCTGTGATGTGATTGGCTCCCATGGAGGCTGTATACCATGACTTTGAGATGGTAATGATGACCTGTTCCCTACATATAAAGGGAAGGGTGCAGGTACTGGGGATGTCCTGATGTACTGATGGGCAGGTCAGGGGGTGACACGTTCACTGACTCTGTCAGGTATCAAGTTTGCTATTTCTACAGCACTTGTATATCTGGTGTCTATGACCGCCACTTCTGAGCAGATCTGAGTATTTCCTTTGATTTTACAGACGTACTGTATGTGAATAACGAAATATGATTGTCTGTACTGGATGTCGCCAATGTGGGCTTGGAATTTGCTTTGCCAGCTGGCATAATGGTTAAGGTCTTTGCTTCCCATACACAAGGTAATAGGTCTGAGCCTGACCTCTGGCCAATGCCTGTTTGCATGTTCTTCCTGTGTCTTTGTGGGATTTCTCTCACCTCTAAAAACATGCTGCATGTTTCCATCTCAGACTCACCAATGAATGGAGTTGTGGACAGCAACATGGACTCTACATGGTGCCCTCTAAGAGATAGAGTTGTATAAACTAACTGTTTTGGTCATCTGTGATGGTGTACAGTATTCTCCAAGATAGGCGAACACTCGACCTTGATGGTGTAAAATACGGTTGTAGGTGATTCTGTCACATTGACTAATGCAATCAGGACTGATAACAGCCAACACAAGGTTCAGAAAGACACACAGTCACAAAATCATTTAAAAAAGTGGCCAGACTCAAGTAGACTTCTTCCTAGTAAGGAAAGGGCACTGGATTGCAAAATCATCTCCAGTGAAATAGTTGGCACACAGCAATAAGCAGAAGGCAGAGTAAGCTATAAGGTTGAAGAACTGGAAGTTGACGCTGGGTTCTAGCACCCAAAGAAGAAATAGAGGAAATAAGTGGATTTCAAAATTAATGGCAATGCTTAAAAACAACATATGCGAGGACTACAGAAAACGCCACAGAAACTGAAATAAGTACAGCACTAAGGAAGATGAAGCAGCAGGCTCAGATGAGGTCACAGCAGATATGATCAAGATCTTGGGTGAGATGTGGAGAAATGGTTCCAGAGGGTACTTATAGCAGTGAGGAGAAAAAGGTATAACTCAGATGACATGAAGGGAGGTGAGCAGTTCAGATTCAGATCAGGATGCAACACAACTGACCAAATGTTTGCAGTGAGACAGATAGTTGAGAAGAAGCTAGAAATGAGAAAAGAGTCCAACTGGGTATTGCTAGTCTTGGAGTACGCTTATTCTCCAGTCATCTGGATATGCCTTTTTCTCCACAGCACTATGAGTACCCTCAAGAGCTATTTCTCCCCTGCGTCATACAGTATCATTATCATATCTACTATGACTTGCTGCTTTTCCCTGACTTTATGTTTCTTATTGCTGTTCTTACTTCATTCATGGTTGTCTCCTCTTCTTCTCTCATCATAGACTGTGTCTGAGGCAATACAGCTTCTGTAGGATTTTCTTCATTCAGAAGCTGCTGGAAATACTACTTCCACCTGCCTTTGATGTTATGTGGATTAGTGAGCAGGTTGTTGCTGGCATCCCTTATGATGGGTGTCTGACTATCTTCTTTATCTTTTTGTCTTTGCCTTGCATCCTGATATAGTTTCTTTGTGCCACCTACTGAGTCACTTTCCAGAAGCTGGTAGAGTGCCACCAATGCCACATTCTTTGCTATTTCAACTCTTTTTTTAGCTTCTTTGTTAGCTAACCAGTATTCCTTCCTAGTCTGGTCCCCCCTTTCTACCGCCCACTTTTTCTTGCACTCCTTTTTTCTTATGATGACTTCCTGGACTTCTGCATACCACCAACAGATTTCCTTATGTACCTTATTTCCATATTTGGCTAGGCCACATATCTGTTCTGTAGTCCTCACACATGCTGTTTTGAGGCCCTGCCATTCTTCAACTACACCTTTTTCCTCTTCTTCTTGGGGTGCTAGATCCCTGAGTAATTCCTTGAACTGTTGTACTTTCTCTTCAGTCAGCTTGCAGGTCTTCATCCCAGTCTCTGTTGAACTTAGAGCCTTTTCTGACCGTTGTTTCAAGCTGAGTGTGGCAACCAGTGGTTTATGTTGTCAGCCAACTATTTCACTGGGGATAGCATTGCAATCATTGATTCTACATCAGTGCTCTTTCCTTACTAGTAGGAATTCCACCTTAGTTGCAATGTTGACCACTCTCGCATGCGATTTTAAGACTGTCTCTCTTTCTGAACAATGTGTTGACTACCATTAACCCATTTGCCAGACAGAAATCTAAAATGGCCTCTCCTTCTTTATTCCTGTTGCCTCATCCATGTGGACCCAGGCAGTCCTCATATCCTGTTTTGTCTGTCCCAATATATGCATCCATGTCCCCCATTATTGACAGCAGTTAATGTTGCCCTACTTGGTACTATATGAATGCACTCTTCCCTTCACTATTACAGCCCTGTTGTGGGCATAGGCTGAGATTATGAATACTGCCCTATCATTACACTGGAGTCTGACTGCCATGAGTCTGTCACTAATTCTAAAGATACCCCTCTCCATCTTCTGAAGCCTCTTTCTCATCACAATTGCCACAGTATTTCTAGCCTGTCCTCCTCCTGAGTAGTATAGTCTAAATCAAGAGCCAAGTAGCACTGCTCTTCTATTTTGTCTCTTGGATACATAGGATGTCAGCATCCTCCGTACCAGCATGTCATTCACTTCCAGGCTCAGTCCTGTCAGTGAACATACATTAAATGTTGCAGTTCTTAGTTCCTGTTTGGCAGGTTGATTGGATTTACATCCAGCTTTTGCTCAACAGAGATATTCCAATTAAACCAGGCTGGGCAACTGGGCACTGACCAGGCAGTAGCTTATTGACCCTGCATTGTTGGACTTTATGATGGGCACACACTGGCCAGTAGGGGCACATACTCCCCTCATGCCTTCAACATGAGTCCTTCGCTAGGTTCTGGAGTTAGCTGGGTCCTCATCCCACTTATCACCAGCAAATAACTATGCCCATTAAACAACCAAATCACCTAGGGCCATATTTTAAACTGCTGAGTGGCTAGCCCTGCCATGGCTTGCAGTCTGTGATCCATGTTCTCCTAGTGTCACATAAACATTACATTCAAATTTGTTTTATTAAAAATAAAACTTTCATCATCAGAAAAAAACTTATTCAGAAGAGTCCAATTGGTCTGTCAGATCACTCTGCTGAACTGCTTTGTTCTACGAAAAATAACATGATTAAAAATAATGTTCTAGATCGCTTAAAACTGCCATTCTTAATATGATGCAGGTTTCGTATCATGATGAAATCACATTTTAACCAAGACTTAAAACATTTTGCTGTTGTTTAGTTAGTTCAATGCCAGAAATGTTCATAAGTCTTGGGTATCAAAATGTAACTGTCTTGTTCTCATATGATCCTCTCCATTACTTTTACATACGTCAAGCATCAATATTTCAATAACATTTCTACTGTAAATTAAAAGACTTTTAAATTGTTGGTATGCCAGTCCTTGGTAATAAAGTTTGTATTTCCAACTGCCTCATAGGTTCATAGGTGTTTACTAGGCTAAAGACCACAAGGGCCTTTCTAAACCTAGCAATGCATCCCAAATCTCTGACAAGTTCTGATACCCATGATAAATGTAAGCATGGACCTGGGAGATGAATCATTTACAGGTTGCCTGTGTCCATTAGAAACATAGGTGCCAAACCAGGGATGAATTTCCTGCCTCCCATCGAATTGTCCAAGTTGCACTCGAATTGGGATAGGGAGGAACTCTGCTCCACATGGATGGGAAGCCTGTTCCACAGATGGGGTAGTCTCTGGGATACATACCTATCTCTGTAGCAGGTCCTATTTAGATCACAGGCAAGGTTTAAGTCTTTAGGCAGGTAATGCTGGTGCTGTTTGTTTTGTAGATATGCATGAGGTCCATCAGAGTAGGGTCTGACAATGCCCTGTATGTCAAGCATAGCTCTCCCTCAAAAGTCTGTAGGAGACAGAATGCAGGGATAGGACCTTCAGGCAGTCTGTATATTACATATTACTTATGCCCTGTATTTTCTTAGTGTGGAACCTCTGTGGATGTTCCAGTTGTTGGATATGCCTGGTTAGGTACATACCAGAGGGGCCATTGTACTCAATGATAGGTCTGATGAATGGTGAATACAGTGGAACAATGACTTCCTTGGACTTGGATGCCATACCTTTGATTATAAGTTGTGCAACATAGAATGATTCCCTCACCACTGCAGACATGTGATGGTCAAAGGCTAGATTGCTATCTATATGTGTCCCTAAGTCCCTGACTACTGGGTCAACTCTAAGGGGTGTGTTGTGTAAGAACAAACAAACAGTCCTGGATAAGGAGCCTCTTCAGAACAAAACCAAATGTACCAAAAAACAGATGAGGCTCGCCACAGCAGAAATGTAGAACAAAAACCTTTAATGGCTGCAGTATAGAGTAAGCACTTTCATGTCCATATAAGTGTATATGTTTTAGTTTCTAATATGTTTTAGTTTATAGAGTGTTTTAGGTGTATGTATATTTCCACAGATATACATTTTTATTCTGTGTTTTTAACATGTTTTAATGAGATATTCATGGTGATGTAATTAAGTTGGTCATGACTGGTCTAAATTTGTATGTAGTACTATTTAAATGAATTGTGGTTCAGTGCGGTTGTTAAAGTCTGAAGAAGCGTTATATGGACGTGAAAGCGCTTACTCTATACTGCAGTCATTAAAGGTTTTTGTTCTACTCTAAGGGGTGTGTTGTCAATATTATAGTTACCAGGGATGAATGACTTCCCAAAGGATACTATTATGCATTTCTTGGCATTTAGTTTTAGTCCATGGCTCTGACACCAGTTATTTGTCTGTGCCAGCCCCTCCTGGAGAACATTTGTGTCAGTGTGAGATTCAATGACAGCTCCTAATTTGCAATAATTTGCAAATTTAGTCAGCCAGAGACCACTGTCATTGGCCTTGACTTCTGAGAAGTAAATGCCAAAAAGGAGCAGTCCAAGGACTGATCCCTGAGGGACTTCACTTGTGACTGTCCTTTTTGTCTTTTTGTAGAGGTGGACTCCTCAATTCTAACGTCCTGGGTCCTGTCTGTGAGCCAGTTTGCTATCCACCAAGTGACATACTGGTTTTAGGGCTTGTAGAAATGGAAGTTCTGCTGTTATACCACATTGGTTTCAGCTACTCTTTCTTCTCATTGTTTCAGATTCAGAACCCCAGTAGGTGTTTGCTGGCCACTTTCAAACAATCTTCCTGATGAAATGACTTATGCAGAGGAGACAATACTCCAAGCCAGAGACTCAGCTGAGCACCAAGCATACCTGTTGCTTGTCGTCTCCTCCTTTCCTTTGGTCGGATTACTTCTGTTCCATATGAATGACAGTACTATTTCATAATCATTTATGTTCCTTTTATTTATTTTTGCTGTACTTTAAGTATCTACTCCTATTTAGTTAACATTTACATTAATGTCCTTTATAAACACATTTAGTTCACTGCTTGAAAGATCTTCTTGTAAAATGGAGTTTATTTTCTTTTTTCTTTGATTTTTCTGGTCAACACATTGCCTATTAAAGTATTACATATTAATTAGATATTTATTTCAAGAATGGAAGTGGTCCATTAGACCATCAATTATGCAGTCACCTTTATGCTATAATTATATTGATTGTTCCCTATTTAATCTTATAATCATTTTAACAGAACAGAGAAATTAATTGCTGCTGTTGATATATGTGTCTGTTCACAAGCACAATTTGTCACTGCTACATACTGGATAGAGAAATGTCATCATTGCAGAATTAAAATGCGTTATCACGGCATTGACATTTTAAATACATTTTATGTGTTATGATAAGTTCTACATATTTTTACAAAGTCACATTACTGAAACGTACTGTAGTCTTTTGCTGTATTATTTTTTTCCAGATTACAGCAGAGTTTCTTCTTCTAAAATAAGTTACATAGCACATTCATTAATAATGATGCAAATAAATCCACATTCTCATATTCCTTTGTTCCATATACCCATACAGAACTGATGTCTTCTGAATTTTCACTTACATTCTCTGCCACACCATTCTAAATTACTGTTATGACCACAGATTTATCCTTTTATCATTGTACTGATGACCTCAGTTCTTCAGACAATAATCGCAGGAAATCTGCATTATAAAAAAGTACCTGAAAACATAAGTGTCACTACAACAGCTAAGCAACCAAACAATAAAATGACAAAAGCTCAGGCAAAGAAAAAACATTATTACTTGTGATACCTTGGCATCAGTCTTCACTGGAATATAAAATCAAAATAAAACACAAAGATGCCATTTATATAGAACATTCTAAAAAAACTCACTAAAGCATTAATTAATTAATTAATTAATTAATTAATTAATTAAATATTTCAAGTTACTTTTCTCATTAAAAAAAATGTAGTTTTGAACTTCTGTGTAAAACACAGTCACACAATGTGAAAAATAAGACATTTTGCAATGCATGCAAATGACAACATAAAGAAATGGAAATAATGTATTGCAGATGAGGCACACCGGTTATGTAAATGATGACATCGGCCATGGTAGAGTGGTTCATAAATGTGCAAAGCAGACACACTGCACCACAGTGGAAGCCACTTCTGATGTACAAGTGATAGGAACAGACACAGCTATAGTGGGGGATTGAGGTTTGGCATTGGGATTGGGGGTTGGCATTATGATTAAGATATTTATCTTACAGACACAAGGTGCATGATTTTATTCCTACATTTGAAAGAGGAGTTGGCTAGGCTTAAAATGGCCTACAAGGGTAGCTAATCTAGTACTTACCTATAAGCCTATAAACCTGTAGTCAAACATCATGAGTTAATAGCCATTAATGGAGCCAGTGCCTACAATGCTGTATACCACTGCCCATCTTGGCATAGTAGTAGGTAAAATAAATACCTAACAGAACATAATACGTATACTGGAATGATATGAGCTAGACAGAGACACAACACAAGAGCTATTTGAACTGGGCTGCACCATAATCAAGTTGACTGCATGGAATGTCCATACGAGTGGCCACAAAGGTATGTTTTATATTAGACTTCTTAGCCAAAAGGACCATTCAGCAACCCACAGGGGACATACTAAGCCCATCTCAACTTTCAGCCTTGTGTATTTTACATCAGTTCCTTAATATCATGCTGCACCAAGTGGAGTAGTGTAGCTGGTTCAATGGGACTGAAGAGGAGAGAACCATAACAATGTGGATGTTTTACATCATAGCCCCTTTTCCTGAAGTCCTGTAAGCCATAGACTTCACACACAATGTCAGCAAGGACCCATCAGGTGGACAATAATGGAGATGTTGATAGAGATGGCTTGCATTTCCTAATCTGCCAGGTGATATTCAGCACCAAGGACATTATACATATAATGTGTCCATGCACCACCCAGCAGTTACTATGATTCACACGTGTAGTACAAGCCCACCATATACAACTGGTTCATCTGTGAGGGCTTTTCACAGGGTCATCTTGTCACTGTGTGCATGCACAGGCATGTTACACAACACAGCATGCAAACATACCACTGAATCATTGCGTGTTGCAGGTGATGACCCCGTTTCACAACTCTGCAGACCATGTCAGAGAAGGTATATAATACTGCCCATGCAGAAACAGGTAGTGCTTCAAGCATGTTTTTCTAAAATCTGAAGGACCTCTTCTGCTGCCTGGACACATAAGATTGAAACTGCAATATGTATTAGATATCTGCAGCTAAATTATTGTAGTGTGTGCCCTGTAAACAGCTATGGCAGCATGTAAAAATACCAGAAGGATCCAGCTTAGCAGAATGACCAGCAGTGGAAGAGCAGACTGAAAACTGCAGGGGTAAAGAGGCAGCTTCAATATGACAAGTAAAGCAGAGACAGGCATGGTGCATTGCACCACGGCTGAAGAGGCACCATGATGTCCAAGCTATGGGCCATGATAAAGGTAACTCTTAAAATGAAGCACGTATTGTTACATCCATATTATGCAATGCAGTGCATGTGCTAGCTGCATTGTGTACCAGATATAACCTTACCCACATTTGTTAGGAGGTTATCAGGGCACGGTTATCATCACTTGCACAAGTAATGTGGTGAAAACTGACAGCAACACTATCATATAGAGTAGATCAGGCACTGATAGCATGTTGTGGGCTACAGAGAGCACATCCTCCAGTTGTATGATTGAAATGCAGTGTCATGAGTATTGCAGACATCCACTGTAGTGGCCTGCAATCTCATAGTATACCGTATGTTGCAGAGAAGCTGTGGAAACAATAGATCAAGTGTGCACATGTGATAGTGTGCTTCATGGCTGGACCTACAGATCCTCCCCATCCATGAACTGGATAACGGACACATGCAGACATCTTACTCCATGTACAGGCAGCTGATAGCAACAGAGTAGAAACATGGGAAGCTTTATGAGCAGCCTTGTGAGGATTACCATATGTGGAATCAGGAGAACATCATTGCTCGTTACTTTTTGACTACCGATGTTTGGGTGAGACAGGCTCTGAGGACAGATCTGAGAGCGAAACCATCTTACCAGCAGCAGCATGTGCAGAGTACTTGTAAGTACTGAATGGGCCTGCTCCAACACACCAGTACTCTCCTGTTGCCTCAGTTTAGACAGCCTGCAGTAGCAAAGGCTATTTGTCTTGACTCAGTAAAGTACCAGAGGAGGCCAAATTTCCCACCACAGATTTGAACAGCAGCAGCTTTGTGTCACTATATTGCATATCAATGAGCAGGTGTTGCATGTCATTGCAAAGGCCATGAAGCACACTTCTAATCTCCAAAATACATTTAGTAGTTCTGTCTGTGTCTGTGTCACTGACCTGCACATAGATTGATTTATCCTGTTTGGTGTAAACAAAACAGAGGTTGAGATGGAGTCACAGTGGAAAATAATTGTGTGCACCACTTGTATTACACTGATCATGTACATGTAAGAGGCAGTGTAACTATCAGAGATTATGTGGAGTAGGGACTCAACGGTAGCCAAGTCAGGGCTCAGCTCCACAGGTTGGCCACCCAATGCTAGTGGCATTGTGGTTTAGCCTGTTCCTCTACAGATGCCTGTGATGTTGAAGATTTTGGTGAACCCTCTCATGGTAATGCTATAGACATTAACACTGTGTCACCAGATGGTGCTATATGTATTTGCCATTCATTATGAGTCACAAGAGACCCGCTGACATCATGCAATAGAAAAACTTGTGAAAGCATGAACATGTGATATATTTGAAAGCTAGCATATGCCTGCCACCCATGATATGTACTATAGTAGGCAACACTGCATATGTATACCATATGTGGCCATACATACCATGACATACAGGTTGTTAATGTTGCATTCTAGATGTACCTGAAAGGACAGATCTGCATAAGTCTTGA
Organism: Protopterus annectens; assembly: GCF_019279795.1. Classification (NCBI taxonomy): domain Eukaryota; kingdom Metazoa; phylum Chordata; order Ceratodontiformes; family Protopteridae; genus Protopterus; species Protopterus annectens. The sequence continues at coordinate 1,699,806,465 of NC_056744.1, read as the reverse complement.
TGAATCAGTCTCCCACATATGTTGTGCACTATACCATATAGCCTTGTACTAGGTATCACCAACCTCATGCATCTCTTGCAGATAATCATGTGTTTTTTGCTAGGCCAGCTGCCACATCCATTCCCCAAGTCATAGGATGATTCACTATCCGCAAACATGGATAGCAGGAACTTCTTTTGTCTCTGTGATCTTTTTCTGCATTTGTTGCCAACTGCTTATTGCGGACGCATTTCTGGCAATGTTTCATCACTTGCCCTTTGCAGAGTATCATATTGCTTACTTCTCACTGTACTGTTATACAAACAATTTATGTCTGCTCACAGCATCCATGTCCTGTATTACTTTCTGCCAGAGGTGGTCCTGATACAGATTGCCTGCTGCATATTGCCTGTGAAGTGAAAATTGTTTTTGGAAGGTTAGCAGTATTACATGATTGTCCTGATTTATAATCTTTCTTAGTTGTTGCCTCCCTTATTGGCTGATGGCAAGCCCCGTACACATGTTCATTACACATGTCAGAGAACAGGTTGGTCATGCAGTGTGAAAATATGACTATTGTTGTCTTCACCCATTATGTAGTTGGTTAGGAGGCAGCTGTACTTTTCTCCACCAACTTTTCATTTACACTGTCTAGTTGTGGACATGGGCTCCCTTCATCATTTTCATGTAGTAGCATGTTGACCCCATCTAGCAGTGTGCACACCTTGATAAACCACCCTCCAATACCATATGTTCTGAAGCCTACTGCTATGTATGGCTGCCTTATTTTTCACTTGTATTCTGCCTTCCCTATGTCTCCTGTACCCACGGAATGCTGAACATGACATTGGCATATCAGAGTGCAGAGTTCCTCCTCGCACACGTGGGAGCTATTGAATATACTGCTAAAGTACATTATTGGGTGGGTACCGCCTCAAGCATTTGTATAGCTACTTCCAGAGATTTAGTAGGTATAGTCCTGTGTCCTACCATTTTTTGCAAGCATTCTCACCATATGCCATATCATTATAAGGACATCATATTGTGATGGTTATGATAATTAATTTGTTAAGCTCCACTGCTTCTGAATCACAAGATTTAGTAGGTATAATCTTGGCTAGTGGTCTCATACAAAATAGGGTGTATGTCATGTCTGTTAATAAGGGTGTAGTAGAGTGATGGTTATAATAATGAAAACATTTAGTGCCACTGTATCTGAAATGCATTATGACTACAATACACTGATAAGGCCAGCCAGTGATAACTACGATCAGTATGGCTCTATGAAATTACATGGCCAGTCTGCTCATGTTCAGAGCCAATGTGACCCCGTAGTACTGAAGCTCTGGAATATAGAGCTTTGGCAGTTTCCTGTTGCTACTCTACAACGTGAGTCATATACTGTCCAAATGTCTATCTGTGCAATCAGTCATGCCTTTTTCCTCTTTAAGTAGACAACTATAGTGGTCACGGCTGATGTGCAGGACCTTGTATGGTGGGCTACTGAGAGCAAGATTTTCTTATTCTTCCTTTGCAGAGGTTTTCCCTGAATGCCTACTATGGAGGTGTGATGGTTCTATGAGCAAGGTGGATGTTAGCTTGAGATTGCCGGTATTGTAATTGATACCACTGTAATCACCCATTTTATTAATGTAAGACAGTGCATTGAAAGAAGAGGGGCTTTATGACTTTTAGTGTTATTTTAAAAAAAATGAATGGCTTGAGTAGAGACGTCATTTTGTTAACCCTTTTCCATCAAAGGAATAGTAAAGCATCATCCATTTTGTCATGGAAATACCTTGATCTCCTATAATGTTTGTGCTGCTACTTGGTGTGCATCCTGGAACCACAGATGATACTGAAGGGTTGAGTCCTGAAATTGTAATATGGCTCTGACTGCAAGTGCAGAAACCTCCTGGACTCTTATTGCAGTTTCAATGTGGAGATAGGTGCTCTCAAAGTTGAAAAAGAACATTCAGATTCTTAATTATTGACAAGGAAGGATAGACTACACCATAAGCAAATGTATTTGGGCTACTGAGTTCTAAAATGGATCTGGGGTCATTTATTTTGTTTGGCATCAAAACAAATGTGACAAAATGTCTTAAATTTTACTGGTTTGGAGGGAACACTTTGATAGTATTTTCTTAAGAGGTTTAATGCTGATCTACTCACTACTTTTTTTAAGGACTTAGATGTCATCAATGGAAGTGAAGGAATTCTGGGAAGGAAGTGAGCAGTAATAGTTATAGCCTCTGGATAATTTCCTGCTTTCCAGCTTATTGGTAAACATTGTTCAAGATGTCAAATGGAAGAAGAATTGACATAGCAATTTATACAATAGTATAGTCAGCTACGACTACTGAAGTGTCAGTGGACTGTCAATACCACTTGGTACCTGTTGATTGCCTTAATGTTTGTGCTTAGGATATTGCTAGAATCTTAGTTGAAAGAACTGTCCATATCTGTCCATAACCTGTTGGTGCCACTGCTAATGAAGCACTTAAAAATCATACAGTACTGGCTCTTTCATTTTATACTGGAGAATAGAATACCCAGTAGGCGTACACCTTCAATAGTGAGAGTTTTCCTAGCTTTCCAAATCTTTACTTTGTTGTTTAAGCTTATTGTCATATAAGATAGGTCTATATAAAGGGGAATCAAAAATGTATCTTGTATCTGTAGCTGAGTGTTCTACCATGTTATTTATAATGAGGATTACAATGAAATTTGAGGAACCAGAGGACTGTGTTTTCAATCAGTTCTTCATTGGCCCATCTAGTATCTTCTCCAATACATGGTTAATTTCATCAGACAGTTTTCTGTCCTCAAAGACAAAGTTGTCAATCATACCTCTCACTCTCCAGATTGTTTCAGAATGTCCAGAGTTTTACTTCATATTTTTGGTTTGTTTCTCATTTTCTGGCAAATCACTAGGGATTTCTGTCACTAAATATTGAAAAACATTTGAGTTTCAGTCTTCATATCCTTCAGAAAATGCATGCGGAAGCAAAAACTATTATTCTAGCAAGATTTTAAGTGTATAAGAGCAATAATTAAAAGCTATCCCTATTTTTTGGACCTCTGCCTTCCCCCCATTATATGTGGTGAATGGAAACACATGTTCTCCAAATATGCTCAGTGCTATAGTCTCTCTGTTTGGTAGATAGACAGCTATACCTTGTGGAGGAGCTTTGCATAAGGATTCTGGAGAGGTTTTTTGGAAATTCTGTCTATACTGAGCATTTGCTCATGTGATGATTTTGTGAAGATCATGTATAGTTTTCATCAAAGGTTTTATCACCATTGAGGACAGTGGGGTGAACCAACATGACTTCTGCAACCTTCTCTGGAGAAAAATGAATAGGGTTTGAAGGACAAACTACTTTTTGCAATATTAACAGTATATATTTGTCAAATCTTAGAGACGTAGTCATGAAGGATGAGAACTTCTTCTTGATTGTGTAATCTGTTGAAGATTCTATGTGCATTGTCTTCATGAGAATATCCCTGTACTATTCTGTGAGAGGCTCTGCATCAGAAAAGTCTGAAACTTTTAGTTGAGGACATTAAGATGAGCAACCTTTGAGCAGAATTCTGGAAGATTACTGATAAGACTTGGGGTTCCTCTTGTGTACCTCTTCGATTCAGGTGCCCAAAATATGTTTAAGTGACCCATAAAGAGTACTGTAAGATGAACAATAAATGGTGATGGTGATGCTGGAGGAAGGAGCTGCATCAAAGGTTACTAGAAGTGAAGCAGAGTCAAGGAAGGTACTGCACTTGATTTATGGAGGATTGTTATATATCTTCACAAGGGAGGCAGTACAATAGGTCCAAATAACTTCTAACCATTGCCATTTTAAACATAGTTTAGAAGGCATTCAAATGTATAGCTTATCAGCAACTTACTGCACTGACAAAGGCACATAAGATCCTAAAAAATTCCAATTTGACATTGTGTCCTTCATATAATAAACAAGGCAAGAGTTTAACAAAAGCAAAGTAGCATTTGAAATCATTTTGGACTCGTTCAATGTCTTCAGCACTACACTGTATTGAGTTCATTAATAGGCTTATTGACTTAGATGTGAATATTGGCACTATAAAATACTTCCATGGTTATCTATAAATTGAAAATTAAAAATTTGATGGGAGTAAGTACATCCTTAAAGAATGCATCAGTAAAAATAACTACTACAGATATACATGCTGGGCCTCTCACTACTTAGACTTTGCATTAACACACTTTTTGCACACTGCAGAACATTGATTGTAATCAAATACATAAATGATGATGCTTTACTATTCTGTAATCAACAATTAACATGCAAAGAAATAGCTGCAAGCAGATTGCACAGTTCTCTGAAAAAAAATTCTATAATTTACATCTAATCCATAATGGCATCAAAATTAACCCTGTATTCTTCTTTGCCTCTTTGTGATAGTAACTATAACCTATCTGAATTGCCTACATAATAGATTAGAACCTCTACTGGTAATCCAATTCCCTTCACTATTGCTATAAAATGCATTTGAATGATACATGATTCTAATAGGAAAAATGCAGAAGACTTCTATGTAGACACTATAAAGTCAATCAGCATCTTACCCAAACCTCACAACTTAAACTAGAATCTCTATTGGTCCATCCATCCAGCCATTCATTCACAACCTCTTTTTCCCATTCCATTGCTATTGTATGGCTCCATCATTAATATAGTCTCTGAAGAATGTCATAAACAAGCTTGAACAAATATATCATAAATCAATAAATTTCATCATAGCCTTAGTACCTATATCCCATTATGCTTATCTCCTGTTGTTTTTCCTCAAATAGCTTTTATTCTAAAATAATTGTTATTACATACTGCTTAGTGGTAAGTTAAATTCATCTGTCTTGGATAATTCATCTATCCCAGACTTCACTTAATTACTTTATTCCATTAAAAAATCTCTGTTGCAGTGGTAATTTATTAATTCAAATATCAAAAAGCCAAAATTCATATATTGCTGCTATAGTTAGAAGCTTCATATAAACGACTTGGAAACAACAGTTTCAGCCATAGAAAATGCAGGTAACATACATACCTTCAAAAGTCTTCACTAAATGCCAGCTTTTACAAGTAAAACTGCATTTGTAATGGCTGGTTCACAGCTGCAAAATATTAGTCTTATCTGACTTCATTCACTTTCTCTGTTGTATTTTATATCACTACCCACAGAAAACAAGAAATATTCAAAAGTAATTTACACATATACTATGCTTATTTTTCTCTCTCATTTTGTAAAGGGCCTGAACTTTATTCAATATACACTGCTACTGCTCTTAGAATGTCAATCATATGCAATGTAAAATACTAATATACTAATTTCCTTTGCTACTGTATGTTTGCTGGATAAGAACAATCCTTTCACTATGTGTGATCAAATGTATTCATACAGCACTAGCAAGTTGCTACACAGAATATGGATCCATGTGCATCAATAGAGTAACCCAAACTACAAAGGTGTCATCAGTATCAGTGATGTTTCTTCAACAATGATTTTCTCTATCACATTATTATCGAAATGTTTGATTTAGCAAATTCAATATCAAAAAACAAGACATAAGGGTTTCTGCCAAACAATATAAACAATGTTGTGTATGCCAGTAGGTGATTTAGTGTGACTACATTGCATACATTCTCAGCAGAAGTTTAGCCATTGCCAGATGGATGGTTGCGGTTGTGCTGAAAGACAACAAGAGGTCTTTCTAACAGAAATATAAATGTCACATATTTAGTTTTTATAGAATCAAAGGTTCATAGGTTGTTACAAGGCTAACGACCTATAGGGCCCTTACAAGCCAAGCTAGACACCCGAAACCCATTTGGATCCCAAATATCATGGGCATCTCCATGGAAGGGGGCATGTTAACAAGGAGGCAACTACCATGGCTTCTGTCCATAAATGACATGGGACACATACCTCTCAACTGTACTGATTTTTGCAGACTGTCCAGATTTTTGGCTCATATTTTCGGTCTATTCCTCATAAAATTGGTGTTTCTCTGAGAAATTACTGGTATGATCTGAGGAATGAAGTCACAAGTAATGACATACATTTGAGTTTCAGACTTCAAATCCTTCAGAAAATGCATGTTGAAACAAATCCTGTTACTGTAGCAACTTTCTAAGCTTATAATAGTTATATTTAAAATATGTCCCTATTTTTGGGCCTTTGTCCCCCCATTTTGTCAGTCTTTGTCCAGATTTCTTGAACTGAGAAGTTGAGAGGTATGCATGGGAGTTGGACAGGGGGTAAATTTATGATTTTATATCCACTTGTCAAGGTGTTCTTCGAATAGAGTCAGGGATGAACTCAGTTTTACATGGATGGGGACCCTATTACATAGCATAGATATCCTTTAGGGAACATATCTGTCTCTCCAGCACATTTTATTTACGTCACAAGAGAAGTTCAGATCCCTGAATCTAGTGTTTCTGGTGCTGGTTGTTTTGCGCATGTGCAATAGATGCATCATAGCTGAGTCTGAGGAGTCCCTGTAAGCCAGGCAAAGATCATCTCACAGCAGCCTATAAAAGACTAAATATAGAGAGAGAGAGAGAGAGTCCAGCAGAGCCACTGCAGTGATCCCCGGGGTAAATTTTCTGTTTCCCATCCACTTGTCAAGGATTCTCTTGAAGAGTGTTAGTGAGGGTCTCTTCCTAATGTAGATTTGAATCCTGTTCCAAAGCATGGGGAGTCTCTGGAACAGGAATCTATCCCTCCAGCACATCCTATTTATCATTATGATAAGGTTTAGATCCCTAGAGCGTGTGGCTCTCGGGGATTTTTTTTAGGTGGAGCATGTCCATCAATTCTGGGTTGGACATGGCCTTGTATGTCAGGCAGAGATCACCTTTAAGTAAGCGGTATGCAACCGAGTACAGCTGGAGTTTCTTCAGTCAGGCTGCATAGGGCATCTGTTTGAGGTCAGTAATGCTCTTGGTGAGGTACTTCTGTGATCTTTCCAGCTGTTACAGGTGTCTTGTAAGGTACATCCCAAATGGGGCATTGTACTCTATGATGAGTCTGATGAGTAATGAGTAGAGGGGCACAATAACCTCTTTTGTTCTAGATGTGAACCCTTATGTGATTAGGTGGGCCACATAGAAGGATTTTCTAACCACTTTGGCAATATGATTATCAAAGGAGAAATTACTATCTACTTGGGTCCCCAGATCCCTTATTACATTTTCTGTATATAGAGGACTACCACTTATGTGGTAGTTCACGGGTACTTTGTTTTTTCCAAAGGGGATGACTATGCACTTTTTGGCATTTAGCTTGAGGCCATGATTTTGACACCAGGTATCCTTCTCAGTGAGACCCTTCTGGAGGATGTCTGTATCAGTCAATTATGGACCCCAGTTTGCAGTTGTCTGTGAACCTGGTCAGCCATAGTCCTCCTGTGCTTGCTGTACCTGAGGGGTCTATATTATAACATCAAAGTTCAAAAACTTCGAATGTTATAATATCGAACCCTTTAGAATGAAAGCTGACAATAGCGAAGCCTCGTAACATCGAAATTTTACCTAGGGTAAGATTTTGGTGGTCCATGGCTTCGCTATTTACAGCAGTGTGGTGTGATGGTTACAGACCGGGTTTAGGGAAGTGAACAAATGGAGGTTACGGATTGGGTTCAGGTAGGTGTGGTGTGATGGTTACAGACCGGGTTAAGGTAAGTGAGCAAATGGACTGGGGTAAGGTGAGTGTGCGATAGTTAGGGACTTTAGGGTTAGGGCGTGGGTGAGGTGATTGTGCAGTAGTGACAGACTTTAGGGTTAGGGGCGGGTTACATGAGTTAGGGTTAGGGCATGGGTCAGGTAAATGTGAGAGTGTGTGGACGTGAGGGTTAGGGTGGGGTAGGTGAGTTAGGGTTAGGGAGCGGGTAAGGCGAGTGTGCGATAGTTAGGGACCTTAAGGTAAGTGGGTAGCTAGTGGTGTATGTCTGGTTTAGTGTAGGGGTTCGTGAAGTGTATGTGTGTGGATTATTTATTTTGTTGTGCTTGAGTTGTATGTATGTTTGTCGGAACAGCAAATTTTTTCCCTGTTCAGTTTTCTGGTGTTTCAATTGAATGGGGTCGATATTATAATATTCAATGTTTTTAGACTTCGATGTTATAATATAACCCCCCTCTGAGAAGTATATACCGAACAGGAGGGGTCCCAGGACTGAGCCCTGGGGGGCGCCACTTGTAACTGGTTTAGAGTCAGACCTAGAGCCTGTAACTCTCACCGTGTGGATTCTAGCCGTGAGACAATTGGCAACCCATCTCGTGATGTAGGGGTTTATGGTCAGGCTGGTGAGTTTGTCTATTATACCAGAATGAGGAATGGTGTTGAAAGCCTTTGCAATGTCTAGGTAGGCTGTGTGGACCTCCTTTCCCTCATCTAAAGCCTTGGTAATTATCTCAAAGAAGTCCACCAGGTTTAGGAGGCATGATCTGCCCTTAACAAAGCCAAACTGGGTAGGGTCCAATGTTTGGAGGTTCCCAATGTCTCTGTTAATGAGTTCCATGATGATGCAATCCATAGCCTTGCAGACCAGGCTAGTCAAGCTTATAGGGAGATAGTTCCTGGGGTCTGTTGTGGCTCCACCTTTGTGGACCGGGATAACTGTTGCTGTGCACCACTCTATGGGTACATAGCCTGTAAAGAGGCTGAGTTTGAACAGTGTGTTTAGGTGAGGGGTTAGTTCATTTTGGAGCTCGTGTAAGATACAGCCTGGGACACCTTCTGGTTCCATTGAAGCTGTTTTTTTGGCTTTGGATAGGGCTGTTTTAACCTGTGTGTCAGTGATTGCCAGGGCTCTACATTCTTCTTGTATGGTTATGGACCCTTTAGAGAGTGAGAGGGGGGTGAGGTTTGCACTAAACCTGTCTGCCAGAATGTTGTCAATATCAGTCGGTTCAGTGTTTTTTGTGCCATTTTGCACTAACTCAGAGCAGATCTGAGAGTTTCCACTTAAGTTCTTGACATAGCCAAAGAACATTTTGTAGTTATCTTTGGAGTCCTTGGCAATTTTTCTTTTGAAGCTAGCCTTGGATGATTTTATGAGGAATCATAGTTTCTTGCTGATACTGATCAGGGATGTCTTTCCTTCTTGGGATTTTACTCTTTTCTGCACTAGTTTCCTCCTTCTATTGTATAGCTTGTTTATGCAGGGGTCCACCAGCCTGGTTTCCTTTTCTTGGAGGAGTGAGTCTTGGTTTTGCTGAGGATAGCATGATCCATGCTTTCTTGCAGGTGCTCATAGAGTGCCTTTGTAAGGGATTCAGCAGCTTGGGCAGCATTGTCCTTTAGCATGGGGGCTGTGAACCTTTCCACTTCAGTCTTAAGTAATGTGAAGTTTGCTTTTGAAAAGTTTTTCACGGTGGTTTCCTTGATTGGGGGTGGGGGAGGAATGTGAATATCCAGATTGATTGCTCTATGGTCTGATCTAACCAGTGAGGGGTTGACCTCTGGTGTGGAACACCGGTCGCCCATGTTGGTGATGACCAGGTCCAATATGTTATCCGGTGGTTTCCTTGATTGTGATGGGGGAGGAATGTGAATATCCAGAGTGATTAGTCTATGGTCTGATCTAACCAACAAGGGGTTGACTTCTGGTGTGGAACACCGGTCGCCCATGTTGGTGATGACCAGGTCCAATATGTTGTCACCTCTGGTGGGGGTGTTGACCAGCTGATCCAGGGCATTTGAGTTTATAAATTCTATGAAGCATTGGGAAAGGGAGTTAGTACTTGTGTAGTTCTCCCAGTTAATGTATGGGTAATTGAAACTGCCCAATATTAGGGTGTTTAGTAGGACCTTAATATTTTCCATTGTCTCCAGAAATGTGGAATGGGGGTCCTGGTTCTTGGTGGGGGATCTGTGGCAAGCTACAATTTGAATTGCAATTTTGTCCATTGTTAGTTGCACATGGATGATCTCTGAGGCATCATGCTGCACCACTAACCTGGAGGTGTGGGTATCCTTGATTAATATGGATACACCCCCACCTTTTGTGTTTTGGTCTGGATTCTGTGGCCGTAAAGAATGGTATGAGTTATAGCCTGGTAGTGCAGGAGTGCTGTCTGGAGCCATAAATCTGGTTTCTGTTACTGCACAGATATTGATGTTCTCCATACTGAGGATTGCCTGGAGTGCGTGCATTTTGAGGTTTAGACTTCTGGCGTTGAGTATCATTACCCTCAGTTTTTGGTTACTTGTGCTATTTACGGTGGTGGGTTTGTCTTTTGAGCTTTGCCTAAAAATGGCGCTATGGGGGTGTCAAAAGCCTTGGCCAGTATTCAAACGCTAAAGGGTGACAGGTGCAAGTCATCTCTTGCAAAACAACGTGGCTTGTCGAGCATATCATCCCAGGTGGACCGATACTGGATCCCCTTTGAATGACACCAGAAACTTAGCCAATTGTTGAAATTGATAATTTTTTCTTTATACTGTGGCATCATTCTTGGTGAGGGCAGGATTCTACTCAGGGTCAGGGTCATACCGGCCTGGACTATGTGATCAGAGAGCTCTTCAATGTCTCTTTTCATGTAGTCCAGGGAGGTACGTCTTAGGTCATTCACACTGATATGGACAATGACAGAGTCGCATTTGTACTTGTTCTGGAGCGACCTGAGTGCTTGTGTCATGTGGCAGATCCTGGCGCCCAACAGGCAGCTAACTGTAACCTTCCCCTTGTCCAGTGTAGTTAGTGGTACATCAGTGTGCCTGACTATAGAGTCGCCTATTACTAGTGTGTTAGGTATGTTATTTTGCCTTAAGGGCTGTGATTGCATGGCACACTGATTATGTGAAGTATGTGTTTCATGGTTTGTGATGGGGTGGAGGTTGCTTGGATGCCTTGGAGGTCTCTGTTGCTTTTGCAGATTTTTATTTAGAGCCTCCAAGTATGTGTTTGTGTATTTATGTGTGTTATTTGCCGGTGTTGGTTTAATAGGTCTATGTGAGACTGGTGGTGTGTTGCAAGTATTTCCCTTCTCCTCTTGACTGTCAGTTCCAGTCTTGGGTTGAGAGAGCATTGCCTCCAATTTGACTGTATAATTGCATCGCTTGCATATATTAGTGTTTGGTGGTAGGAGGAGAGGGTTGTCTGTGAACATGAGGCAGTTGTAACATTGCCTCAAAATTCCCGGCTTCACCAGTTGGACTGCAGACTACACCTGAAACTGCCCTTTGGACATGCCTGAATAGGTAAAGTGAGCTGTTTTACTGATTGGCTGGTAGGGACGAATAGAGAGCCTTGTCCTTCTCGACAACATAGGGGGTCTAGGGCTAGGGTTAATTAATGCTTACTATGAGTTTAGAGCAAGTGCTGGGCTGTGAAATGAATGGTTTGAGTGCTTAAGTTGAAAATGTGTCTAGTTCCAAGGGCAAAATTGAAGAATAAACTTTATGGAGCCGGGAATAGTTTAACCCTAGCTAACTGGCTCTGGCCGGCATGCAAAACCGCACAAATGCAGTTTTTATAGCAGGGAAATGAAAGAGATAGAAATTAGCCCAAAATGGCTAATAAACTACTAAATTTTGGGCAGAAACCACTCCTCCACGGACAGATAGGTTGCTCAAAGATCCCCTCTCTCACAGGCGAACAGAGAAACTTCATTCTATCCAAGTAAGGTATGGGCAAGACAGAAACTTGTAACACAGCCCTAAATTCAGCACTAACCTGAAAACTGGACTATACTAGATTAGAAAGGCAGGAAAACAAATATATATTTTTTGTTTTTCAGACAATAAAGTAGATACAATCAAAGAAACACTTTAAATGCACAGAAATGGCAATTTAGTGTGTAGCCTACAACAGTTAAGCAGATTATTTAAACACAGCAGACAAGGCGCGCCAATATCAGAAAAACACTTCAAATAAGCAGGCACAGTAAGCCTTTAACCAGAAATTCCCAGCTCAGAAGGGCAGAATCTAGCCTCTCCTCCCACAAGAGTGCAGACCACAAACCTTCTGAATGTAAAATAAGTGGCCTGGAGCCCAAGTGGTTAAACCAGAACTAATACACTTTTAGAATAACAGACAATGAGCCTTCAATCAGCAATTCTCAACTTAAAAGGATGTAAGCTATCTGTCCTGCCACAACAGTGCAGACCTCAAACCTTCTTAATGCAAAACAACTGGTCTGAAGCCCAAGTGTTTTAACCAAAAGACTTAGAATGACAGTTACAATTTAATCAGGCTACTACCAAGAAGTAATAAATGAAGCAGAATAAACACAATTGAGTACTTTTAAGAAGAGGCAAAAGCAAAATAAGGTAATAAAGTAGGAAGAAACACAAATACAGTAAAAGCAGAAAAAGTGCAACATTTTTTTTTATATAACAAAAGAAAATGAGCAAATTGATTTAAACAAATTACGCAATTAACCAGTAAAAAACCTCAGAACTGAGCCCTGTTCCAGCAGTCTTCAATCAGACAAGCTCAGGGCCTAAGTGGTTATGCCGGCTCAAATGTTCTCTCTGTATTAGGCAGGATAAGCTAATGAGACTAGACTAGGATAGAGCTGGGATAGGGCTAAACAGATGGGACTGGCAGGAGTGTCTGAAATCAAAATATGATCTCACTGTACTCGGTTGAGTGAGCAAATGAGATGGGCCCAGGAGGAGTGTTCAAACACAAATTTACAGGAGGGGCGGTGAATTTCAAAGCCATCACAGAGAGAGACCTCACAATTTTCAGTGAAACAAATAAATAAGCAGATAAATGCAATACTATTTTAACACACTATTCAATGAAACAATAAAACAGAAAAAATAAAATGCAGTACTATCTTATAACACTGCAAGTTTGTACTTATCTCAGCTTATAATAAAGTGGATGTGGGTATACAACAGCTAACCAAACAGCTCAAGTATGCAGCTATTCAGCAGAAATTATTTCAGAGATAAGGAACTAAGACATAAAGGCACAGAAAAACCCTCTAGGCTAAGACTTCAACACCGAATATCAATGAAGTGAGAAGAATAAACCCAATAATTGCAGACAGAGAGAGAGCTCACAATTTTCAGTGAAACAAATAAATAAGCAGATAAATGCAGTACTATTTTTAACACAATATTCAATGAAACAATAAAACAGAAAAAATAAAACACAGTACTATCTTATAACATTGCAAGTTTGTATTTATCTCAGCTTGTAATAAAGTTGATGTAGGTATATAACAGATAACCAAACAGCTCAAGTATGCAGCTATTCAGCAGAAAATTACAAAGCAAAACATGTTTCTCATGAGGCATGTTTGTGCAGCAATTAATTCCACACACCAGTATATCCACACTGTATTGTAAAAGTAAGACGCTGCCCACTTTATACTGTAAGGAGTGCTAAAAACACATACCTGTGAAATGTACTCCGCTTGTTATGGGTCTACTACTTGAGGTGGCTTCCCCTATTTTGACTAGGTAGGTTCTATCAGTGAGCCACTCTGCTACCCATCTGGTAACATATGGATTGATGCCTAGTTGGGAGAGTTTATCTCTTATACCTGAGTGGGGAATAGTATCAAAGGCTTTGGCCAGGTTAAGGTAGACGGTGTGCATTGTCTTCTCCTCAGCTATTTCCTTGGTGACTGTCTCAAAGAAGTCAACCAAATTTAATAGGCATGACCTCCCCTTGACAAAACTAAACTGTGTGGGTCAAGTGTCTGGAGGTTGCCAATGTCCATGTTAATGATGTTCATGATAATCTGCTCCATGGCCTTGCAGATCAGGCTAGTTAGGCTGATGGGTCTATAACTTCCTGGATCAGAGGACACTCCACCTTTGTGTAAAGGGATGACAGCTGCTGTCCTCCACTCAGCTGAGACAAAACCGGTACTCATGCTTTGGTTGAATAGGGTGCCTAATGGTGCTGCAAGTTCCTGCCTGAGTTTATGTAGGTTGCAGCCTGGGATGTTTTTATGTCCCATGGAGCTGTATTTTTTGCCTTATAGAAGGCAGTGATGACTTGAGATAAGGGGAGGGGTGCAGGTACTGGGGATGTCCTGTTTTACTGATGGGGGGGACAGAGGAGTGTGAAGTATTCACTGAACCTGTCAGCCAACAGGTTGGATATATCTACAGTGTTTGTGTATGTGGTGTCTTTGGCCACCAGTTATGAGCAGATCTGCATGCTTCCCTTGAGATTATGGACTTTGACTTGTGTACTAATTACTGACACCACAGAGCTATGCATATAACAGTTGTCAGAAAGCAAACACTTGAAGGGACTGTGACAACATTATGGGAGACTGACAAATGAGCATAATAAAACAGACACCAGTAATCAGTGGATCATAAGTCTCAGCAAGTCTTGTTGACAACTTCATCATATCAGGTGTACAGGTTCTGATGAAGTCTGACACTTTGTAAGATGAAACTGCTTGACTGTTTTGATTATCTATTGTAAGTATTCTATCCTTCACTGTCTCCACTGTGTTTCTTTCTAGTTTTTTGAAAATTCTTAGTTTGGATACTAAGGACTGGAGTTGGTTTTGTTGGTTCAATATTGCATTCACTGATATCAGTCTGAAAATATGGTTTTAAGTTTACTTGAAAATGGTAGACAGTTTCAGAAGAAACTGTGGGACAACCCACCCTCTGTGATATACTACATATCACATGAGGACGGCCTGCTCATATCATTTATACTTTGAGCCATGACATCATATAGAAATAATAGAGGTAACTGGCATTATTTTCATTCTGTCAGAATTGATTAATTGTACACAATGTTGCCAAGTTCAATCGTATGACAGATGGGGTAGTCTTAGGACATGTGTAGGAATTTTCTTTATTTTAGCCATAGGATGATAAATTCTATTAGCCTATGCTCATGAGAGACCAATGATGCTGCTTTGAGTCCAATTGTCACATGAAGGGCACTTTATCAAGATAAGTAAAAATAAAAAAAAGAACAGATTTGTTGTATAACCCATGTGTGGCCATGTGTGTCAAGTGTTAGTATTTGTGAAACAGAGTATATGTTGGAAATAGGAAAATATGACAGAGAGGTAAACAGGAAGAAGCAGATGTTACGCTGATGCATTGCAGTGATGTAAATCTTATGATTCTAATGTGACTGTAATAATAATACTAAACGTTTAGAAGGTGAGCCCACAGAACCTTTCAGAGGGTGATCTGAGAGCAAAGCCTGGTTAAAAAAAACTTTTTAAATGTCATACAATAGGCAGCTAAGGGAATCAAACCTTGTAACACAGGAACTACAAGTCACATTACCCTCTGTGGCAACTGTACTGTAAGAAATTTGAAGTAGCAATCATTAATCTGTTTTTCTAGAAAGAATATTAATGTCAATACTAACTAAAACTTTCTATGGTTAGGGCAAATGTGGCCATTGCTGGCACACTGTAATGTACAGACTATAGGACATCCACCGCACAATAACAGAAGACTGTTGCAAACTGATAATAAAATGTGTAACAACATCCTATCCTCATTGTTAGAATCACACACTGATTGAAGTAGAATGGAATCCTCACATCATTTATTTGCTGAGTCATGAAAGCAATTATAGACATCAGAATCACATTACCTTACTTTGATTATGTCAGAAATACTAACTTGAGGGGTGTGGCCAAGATGTCAGAGTGAGTGCAGTAGTTTTTTGTTGCTCTGCTCATGAGATTTATTTCTGACAGGAATTAATTATTATTTTTTTTAAATATCTTGGGAAAACTGCCTATAAATATTCCTTTCACTATTGTGGATTATCAGAAGAAGAAGAAATAATAATCTTCAGTGAAATTCTTCACAAAAATCCTGTCAGAACATCAATTTCTGTAAACAGATACTTGAAATATGAGTCATTCAAAGTCATCTGCGCCAGATAGTTCTATGAAGAAAGAACTACAGACTATAATTACAAGTATACAAGATCTCTCTACAAAAATGGATAACTTAGAAAACATCATGGAAAACATGAAAAAAGAAAGTAAAAAACAAATTCAAGAATTAAAGGAAATTATTTCAAAGCACTCAGATCAAATAACCAGTATAGAAGAATCTCTAAATGAAATAGATGGGAAACAGATGGAGAATGGCAATCAAATAAATTTCCTTTTGAAGCAAAATAATTCACTATTAGAAAAGGTGGATGATCTAGAATCAAGGTGAAGAAGAAATAATATTAGAATTTATGGAGTTCCTGAAAAGACAGAAGGGAATAACATGATTCTTTTCCTGAATAACTGGGTACCTAAAATACTAAACCTGCCAGAGTCATTTTCTTATGGAATCGAAAGGGCGCATAGATCTTTGTCAAACCCTTCTATATCTAAAAACTTAACTTCAACAGGATCTATCATAGTTAAGTTTTTATCAACACAGGATAAAGATTCGGTGTTAAAGACTGCCTGGTCGATGGGCCCTATTCAGGAAAATGGAAAAGTCATTAGATTTGATAATGATTATACATCTGTGACAATAGCAAAGAGAAAAGCCTGTGTTCCTCTCATTAAAGATCTAAAAAAAGCTGAAATAAAAGCTCAAATACTCTTCCCTGCTAGATTGAAAATCACACTTCCAGATGGTCAGAAAATCTTTAATAACATTGAAGAGGCAACAGAATTTGTCAAAAAATATAACCTACTAGACAAAATTGAAGATATGGAACTCTCTACCCCAAGCCTAAAGAGACAAGCTACAAATGGCAAAACAACAGCAAATGATAAATCAACAAAAAAACTTAAAGGGAAATAAAATACTAACTTCTAATTTCCAGTGGCGTTTTCCCCATGGTAATATGTCTAATACTACAAGCTATTAGGTAAGATTTTACATTAACATATTCATAATATAGCAATAACCCACGCCTGGCTGTGGGTAATGCTGGATTTACCCACGGTTGGCTTTGTTTGGTCCCTCGGGCTTCGCCCTCAGGACCAAACCACGCCAACCGTGGGTAAATACAGCATTACCCACACCCAGAAGTGGGTTATTGCTATTATACCATGACATTATTTAAGAAAAGAAACTATTACTTTTCTTAAATAATGGCATAGTATAATGCCTGTTTACTGCCCTTCCGCAGATGTCTGGCATCCGCGGCAGTTCTGATGTACTGTACGCCTGCGCAGTACATCAGAGCTGTGGGCAAAAGCAACAGAGAAAGCAAGATCTCTGTTGCTTTTTTTTTACTGTTTTCGCTATGTTAAATGGGTTTAACATAGCGAGACAGTTTTAAAATAAGCAAGGGAGATGTCCGTTGCTTATTTTAAAACTGTCTCGCTATGTTAAACCCATTTAACATAGCGAAACAGTAAAAAAAGCAACGGAGATCTTGCTTTCTCCGTTGCTTTTTTTTTAAAACCCGTCTCGCTATGTTAAATGGGTTTAGCATAGCGAGACAGCTTTAAAATAAGCAACGGAGATCTCCGTTGCTTATTTTAAAGCTGTCTCGCTATGTTAAACCCATTTAACATAGCGAGACAGAAGAGTTATACTAATGGAAAAAAGTCCGGGCGACCGGACCTTTTTCCATTAGTATAACTCGATTTACAATGTGCACGCTGGCCAATCAGCGTGCACGTTTTGGGGGGGGTCATGGTATAATTAAAAATATTTAATACTTCTTTCTTATTTCTAATAATTCTCACTAGTTACTTGTGATAGCTTTCTGACTTCTTCTTTCTTCTTTGTTATGTAACACTATTTCCTTTATAGATTATAGTATAAACAATAATTGAAGGGCTCATAAATTATAAATATCGACAGAGCTTTATAAGATTGTGACATATCTAATTTCAATTAATAATGTGTTGAGTATTGCTCGTTTGGGGTTGGATTAGTATTTGTGTGTCAAAATGGAATCGCGATGTTCCTAAATGTTGAAACAGGTACTGCCAGCTTTACGCTGCTTATTAGTAACTTCTGTTGCCCTTGACTTGTTTAATCAACAAGCGTAACATGTTTTTATTATTTGAGCAATACCGGCACTTTGTGGTCACTTGCGAAGTGTAATTTTAATGTTATAGTGTAAATAGCATTGTGTTACCCTGCTTAACTTGTTTTTTGTTTTTTACATGCCTTTAACGCTTCTCGAACATACGACCGTTAAGAAAAGCTTGAAAATACCTGAAAAGTGTTATGTTCACCTCGCAAATGCAATATTTTGTTTGTCAAGCTTCATGAGAAGCAAGTCACGAGCTATGCATTACATCCTTGTTTTTGAGCCTGGTGCTTGCTACAGAAGCATTTAATGATGGTGTAATGTCATCTGAGTCCGGTCACACATAGGAAAAGCGGCGACAGAGGGAAAAAAAAAATGTAACAAGGAAGTTATTACTGTCTGAAGGTTTTGAATGCTTTCAAAGCATTTTTTGGACTATAAGTTTGCTCGTTGCAGTAAAATAATAAAATATTACATGCTTCTTATCTCAGAAACAAGATCTTGTTATATACATGCAGTGAACTGTTATAGTTACAGTCTAGTTAATTTGCAAAGTATAATCATTACAGATGGCTTCAGAATGTTTTATTTTTGGCTGGTTTGAATTCAAATTTCACTGATATTGTGATAAGCATGCTCTGTTGTAATGGAATCTATAGATAAACAATTTGGGGAAAAATAAATAATTTACAAATAAGTAACTAAATGTGCACAATAGAAACCAACAAACTCCTAATTATAATATTGATACAATATTTAAATAAGTGTGTTAATTATTCAAAATAACCCAAATGTATCTACTTAAGAGAGATCGGAAAGTGCTGGCATAAAGAATTTTTACAAGCTGCAGACAGCTAACCAAAGGGTAATGTGAGTGAGATAATATAATAAAAAAGAAGTGGGTGAACATACTACTCTTTGATGTTTTGACATGCAAACAAGTAAACATGTTTATTGCCAAAATATCATATTAGATATCAACATATAGTCAATAGTTAACGTAAGTGCTATATGTTTATGTACTTGTTAAACAGATGGGATATTAATAACAGTAAAACAGACAGGCCAGCAGAAAAAGCAGGAATGATGCAGAGTCAAAAATACAATATATAAAGGTTTATTTGTAAACCCAAATAATCACAGACCGGTTTCGGCAGAATATGCCTTCCTCAGTGTGTTGCAGACGGATAAACAGAGGATGAAAAATACATATGCATATATATAGTATGAATTGACCAATGAGCATAAAAACGGCCCTGTCATTCATTAATATTCATGAATAAGAGTAGGGACACCAAAAACAGTGCAATTCAAAATGAATGATACTAGTAATGATAATTTCAAAAAATAAATGCAAAACAGTATACATATTTAGATAGACCAGTTATGCTAAAATATGTATGGAACATATTAATAACATGAGAATATATTATAACAGGATAATATATTATAAATATAGCAAATAATGGAATGAATTTGATAACCACCCTGATGTAGTCAAAGCAAAGTGCACAGAAATGTGCAGAGTGCAAAATACAGGGGAAATATTCAATATCCTGCTGTACTAGGTTAGCAAAAAATCTGATAAACATATATCATCATGATAAAAAACAACATTATAAAAATATATGTATTTTGGAACCAATTGGTATATGAAGTAAGAAACATGCACTGAAGTGAATGAAGTAAGAAACATACACTGGCTGACAAGAAGTAAAGTGATACCTGAGTAACGATGTTCATAGGTATATATAGTCATGATAAGTCGGCATATGAATGTTGGTATGTTCACATGATAGGATATGTAGTGGACAACTGTGACATAAGAAAAGTTATGGATATCAAGGTTAAAAATGATCATTGAGTCCTGGACTGAAAATAGCTCCCAAAGTAATGATCCAGTATTTCTCCTTCTGATTTAGAATGCCATGCCAGCCTTGTTTATTGCTATGATCACCAACAATTCGATATTAATAACAGTGTAAGCTTGGAATGAATACATTTCTGAAATACTAAAGCTTAAAAGCAATAGTAATATTACACTGATAGACCAATAATGAAATAAATGAGATAAAATAATGATCACAAATTACATTCAATATACTTGAAACACCAAACATCATAACAGCATAAAGAGTCATCCAAAAATTATAGACAGTTAAAAGAGAATGGGATAGGGAAAATATGGAAACATGGACAGGATGAGTATACAGTTATTTTTATGTTATATGTTGATATATAAACAAGTAAAAACTTGTTTTGTCGAGATGTCATGCATAGATGTCATCATATAATTAACAGCTTTCATAGGTAATGTTGTTTTACGTACTTGCTAAACTGAATAGCTAGTAATTCTAATGTAAATTTGGGACAAATGCACCTCCGAAGTATTAAGGTTTGAAAGCAATAGTAGTAGTAGACTAATGAAACAGCAGGGGGTAAATGAGATAAAAGATGATTGTAAAATATGCTTATTACACTAAATATATTTGAAATTTCAAATATCATAACAACATAACATGGAATGCTCATTACATTTGCTTAAACAACTTACATATGGAATATAAATAACATGTATAAAAACAATAGTTGAGAGGATGGTGAGTAAGAAAAAAATAAAAATAAAGGTTACTAAACCTCAAATTTAGGAACATATTAACACGAAACATTAACTAAATAAAATAATAGCTTTATTTCCTTCAGCTTAATGAGAATTTTGAGCCTTTAGACTGCTTATGAAGTTATATCTATGTATGTTGATTTATGAGAGCAGAACCTTATTAATATAATGCAGGAACAAATGTTAAACACAAATATTTACTACATAACTAGCCAGTATTTGCAACTTATAAACATTTTATAATTTGGTATGTGTTTTAAGATATTTTGGCACTTTAAATGACAATATAGGATATTGTTAATATTGAACATGAATATCTGTATACTTAATTATTAAGTGCAGAAGCAACAATGTAAAGGTTGACTGGTTGTAGGGATGTTTGTGGTGGTGGCTAAGATGATATCATCAAGCCAGGAATTTAGATTTCCTTGTTTTGTTTTGTATATAGTTATATATGTTAAAATGTTGTTATTCAGTTCCATTTATCTGCTCATAACTAAATTCAATGGAAGTATTTGTACTATTTTGTATGTTCTCTTATAAGTGTATGTCTTTAAATGTCAATGGCCTTAATAATCCTTTCAAAAGAGGAAGTATAGTTAAATACTTGAAACTGAATAAAGTATATATAGGGTTTTTACAGGAAACACACATTGTTAATAAGGACTTAGACAGATTATCTTTTAATGGTTATATGATTCTTGCAGAGTCTCATTATCAAACTAAGAGAAGAGGCACGATGATACTATGGAGAAAAACATTACCAATACCTAAAATCATTGATACCTATGCAGATACGAATGGCACGCTATGCTTAGTAGTTTTAGAGATAAATAAAAGATATGTAACATTAGTAAACCCTTACTGGATACCTGGTTTTGGAGCAATTACAGCAAATAAACAGCTGGAGTTAATAATTTCCAAATCCAAAGGTGAAATAATACATGCTGGAGACTTTAATTGTCTCCTTTCTGATAAAGATACTACAAAAAAGCTAATTTTAAAGCATCTTCTGCAGCAAAAAAGTTAAAGAATTTCATTAATATATTAGATCTTAGAGATATTTATGCTCTTAAAGAAGCTCACTCATTAGAATACACTCACTATTCATATAGGTATGGTACACAAACAACAATTGATAAAGTACTAGTTACAAATAATATATTTCACAAGATTCAAGAAGTCTTAATTAGCTCGTGCCCATTGTCAGACCATAATGCCTTATTTTTTAAGCTTAATATCATGCCTAAAGACTTAATAACTTGGCAAAGATTCTCTGTCTATATAACTACATTAAAAGGATTTAAAGAGTGGCTCCATAATGAAATAAAACTTTTTCTAAATATTAATAATAATAATGAGACTTCAAAGGTCATACTTTGGGATTCACTAAAATCTTACTTATATGGTAAGATCAAAAATTGGTATCTAATCAAAAGAAAACAATGGGAAAATGAACTAACGCAACTACAAATAAATATAGATAAAATAAGGAAAAGTTTAAGTACCAAAGACATAAGAACAAATTCTGAGCTAAAAACATTAAACAATAGATACGCAGAAATTCTAAATCATAAAGTGACAATAAATCTAGAAAAATTAAGAATACAATCCTATTCAGTGAACCCCAAGCACATACACAGATTGGCAGTCAAAGCAAAACATTTAGCTAGCCTTAACCATATAAAAGAAATAATTGACAATAAAGGCATTAAAACAAAACATGTTATGGAGCACAAAGAAATTTTGGAGGTCTTTAGAGTACATTACGAGAGGTTAAACAATACAAATGTTGATTCGGTAAACAGTGCACTTACAAATAATTTTCTGAAAGAAAATATTAACAAAAAAGTAGCAAAAGAACAAAATACTAATTTGCTTAAGCCAATAACATTAAAAGAAATTAAAGAATGTATTCTAAACCTTAAACGCAATAAGGCACCTGGATTAGATGGAATTATTGGAGATATATATATAAGTTGTTCCCAGAAGATACTTTAAAAATTTTGCAGGTAGCTTATGAAGAATTTAGAAAAAATAAAAGCATTTTTCCATCATGGAAATATGCTATCTCCCATTCTAAAACAAGACACAGATCCTAAGCTAGTGACATTATATCGACCTATATCTCTACTAAATGTAGATTATAAAATCTACACCTCAATACTTACTAAAAGATTAAATCAATTAATTCCGAGAATAATAGAAAATGATCAAGCAGGTTTTATTTTGAATAGAAAAGTTCAAGACAATGTCATTAGGCTTTTAACCATGATAGATGTTGCAAATAATAAAAAAAAGAACTATCAATAATTAATTTAGATATTGAAAAAGCATTTGACTCTCTATCTTGGACATATTTATTTAACTTATTAGAAACTTTTAATTTCTCCAATGATTTCATAGAACTAATAAATACCTTATACAAAAATTCTGTGTCATATATTAAAATCGGGGCATTCTTATCTAACAAAATTCAAATACTAAAAGGAACTAAACAAGGCTGCATATTATCGCCTCTGTTATTTGCATTATCAGTAGAGCCATTTGCAAACTACGTAAGAAAAAATGATAACATAAACAGTTTCACTCTTAATTCAAATTATTCTTCAAAAATACAAATATTTGCTGACGATATAATACTAAACATAGGTAATTTAAAGTCTTCAATAAGGCATATTGCAGATGCTATAGAACTTTTTGAGAAATGCTCTGGCCTAAAGTTCAATAATAAATCTGAAACATTATTAATAAATAGTAAAGTAAGTTCAGAATGGAGAAAATATAATAACTTTAACTGGGGAAATGAGTCTATTAAATATCTAGGTGTGTATATAAAGCCTAGTTGGAAAGAAATGATACAAGTTAACTATAGAAATCTATTGGATAAAGTCAAAGAATATATAGACAAGTGGAATAAAATGTTCTTTATTTTTGAAGAAAAACTAATACTAATAAAGATGTGTATTCTTCCTAAAGTTTTGTATTTGTTTCAATCTATAATTATTAGCCCTCCAAAAAAAATAATAAAACAATTGAATTCACTTTTAATTAAGTTTTTATGGTACCCACAAAAACCCAGAATAAAATATGATTGGCACAATAGAGATTGGTAAAAAGGTGGAATCACATTCCTGAATTTAGAACTATATGCTGATTCAGTTACAATTCATATCATAAGTAAGTGGTTAAGTAATAAGTAGACATCAAATTGGAAAGATTTGCATACAAACATTTTATTATCTAATATAGATGAAAAAATAAACAATGACTTTTTTACTGAAAAATAATAAACTGTTTTTAACAGTGAAAGATTCAGTATATAAAGAAAGCAAAAATGAGAAGCTACCATATTGCATTAGTTATATACTAAACAATTTTAAGAAAATTATAAACACACATTGCATAACAAGACATTTCTCAATATTAATATTCCCAATAGTGTTCACAAACAATTGCTTAGATTCTTTCAATATAAAAAAAATAATAGAAATGAAAGGCAATGGGTTAAATTACTGGCACCAATTCCTTAGTATAAATAATATTCTTGACACTACAAGTCTCTTAGCAAGATACAACGTAAATCAAGATAATTGGTTAAATATTCAAATCTTCAGAGAATATCTAATAAAAGAATTTAAAACAAGTCAAGTGTCATATACTTCTCCTCAGCCTAAAATAATTTTACTTTTGTGTGAATTAAATTCTTTACAATTTAGCATGGGTTTTCTTTATCTAAGATCTATAAGACATTGAGGGCTGACTTAAAACAGCATGATAGTTCTCTATGGACTTTTATAGAAAATACTAACAAATTTAGCTTCTCTGATAATGACAAATTATTAACACTCAGGTCGATAAATCATACAACATCATCTTTATATTGGAAAATATTTACATGGAAATTTATACACAGGAGTTATTTTACTCTGCAGAAAATTGCAACAATATTGAATAAAACTAGTCATAATTGTTGGAGATGTGATGAGAGTCTCTGTGCAGATTGGATACATATGTGCCTTGAATGTAAAATGATTGTTCCTTTTTGGCTGAAATTTAGAGATTTTACAAAGGCATTGTGGACAGACAAATGCATAATTACAGATACACTTTTATTACTCAATGCCCCAATACCAGATTGTATACCAAAGTCACAAATACATCTTTTATTTTATTTATTTTATTTATTTATTTTACATTTGTTGACCGGGCTAGTCTGGCTGGATACATGTCCATTTTCAGCAGAGGCCCGAGGAGAAAAGCTCCACTAAATACTAAGTACATTACAAAATATTACAAATGTTTATAAGTAACAAATTAGAAAATCATAACATCACACAGAATGCAAGATAGATTCAGGAGAAGCACATTTCGATGAGCAGTTAATACCATATTAGCAATTTTACATAGAATGTACCTAGGTCGATTAGTACTGTAAAAGGAGAAGAAATAAGACAGATACTAATAGGAAGAGTGAAGGAGAGATGTAGTATGAGAAAGAAAAAGGTTAGCCTGGTGTACTGCAGGAACAAAGCCAATGATTTAGGTAGTACAGTTTAATTTTGAATTGAGGCAGGGATGTAGTCAAAGTTATGTCACAAGGTAAGAGATTCCAGCATTTACCTATAGTGTTAGTGAAAAGAGATGGTCCATCTTAGCAATAGCAAGGAAAGTTATTACTTCAAATTGGAAAAGTAAAGTGACTGTCTCTTTTACTGAGTTTATACTATTGGCCAAGACAGTATGTAACAGAGAACTTGAAACTCTTAACTATAGAACAACAAGAATGACCCACAGAAAGTTATCTTGGTTGAAATAAAAAAAAAATATTAGACAAAATGTAATATGTTAAACAAAGCTGTTTTAGTTATGAGCATTTTGTATATAATTGTACATAGTTGAGTATTTAATGTCATGTTAATGAACAATCTATATAATGTAATAATTTCTTGATCTATGAAAACCAATAAAACAGTGTTATATAAAAA
Organism: Protopterus annectens; assembly: GCF_019279795.1. Lineage (NCBI taxonomy): Eukaryota > Metazoa > Chordata > Ceratodontiformes > Protopteridae > Protopterus > Protopterus annectens. The sequence goes on along the minus strand of NC_056744.1, from coordinate 1,699,780,925 downwards.
AAAGAAATACTAACTTGACATGCACTTATACTGCATTCAGGTGCATGACTGATGGAAAAGTTTTAAAGTTTAGGAGAGTTCTTCTTCTTTGTCATAGGAGGAGAACTAGTAGCAGGCTATGAAGCTCAGTGCCAAGCTCTGCACAATGGATGAGTATAGAAATAGATATCTCTGCTGATAAGCCATTTATTCTATATGTGTGTGGGCGTATTTGTCAATTTTCTGACCAGATTGAAGGTGGGAAATGGGATGATAGGGCAAAGATGAAATGAGAAGCAAGCAGGGAGTAAGATATTGGTTGAGTAATTAAAGAAAAGCAGGTAGAAGCTGGAATAGGACTGTATATCTGAACTTCTAATCAAACAAAAATATATTATATATATATATATATATATATATATATATATATATATATATATATATATGGGTCTACTTCTATTCGCTGACATCCCATTTCACTGAAACCCATTTCGCTGACAGCCCCATTTCATAGACAAAAGTAATCAGGGCAAAAACCTGGGATTTGCCCCCCTCTCCACTGTTGTGCGACTGTGGATTTGTAATATATAGTTGGGGGGGTGTGGCGGGCACAGCCCCCCACATTGGGAGGGTGTGGGGGGGCGAAGCCCCCCAACTTGAAAGTTTGTCTATGAAATGAGCTGTCAACGAAATGGGTTTCAGTGAAATGGGATGTCAGCGAATAGAAGTAGACCCATATATATATATATATATATATATATATATATATATATATATATTTGTAAAATGTTTGGAATGAAGAAATCTGTACATATCTGAAAACTGCACACTTGCTGTCAAACTAACTGGACCAAATCATCTGTGAAATGGACATATATAGGCAAAGTGGATGTTATGTATGGGATGTTACTTTTTGGGACCTGGTGCCTTTTTTTCTATTTTTTTTTTTTATTGGTAGAGGATAAAGTTAGAGAAGGAAATGAGGGATAACAGAGATAGGTAAAAGTGGGAAGCTAGGTTGTAGGACTTAGCAGACATGACCGCCAGGTTTGCTAGTAACAAGAGAAATGGAAGGGGGAGCACCAGGTATGGAGATATGGTAGGGAACATTGAGATGCATGCCATGCCATATTAGAAACAATGCAAAGTCACTCCTCACCCTGAGAGATGTCACCATTTGGCTTGCCTCAGTAAAGGCAGGCAGTGTGCTGAGAAGCTCATCAAATAGACACTGGTGCATACTATCCATTCAGCCAAAGCAGGCATTGTTCTTCCTGCAAAGAATCTTCTACACAATCTTTGTAATGGTTGACAGCTTGGCAAATTAACAATGTGCAACAAATAATGGCAAAGAAGGTGTTGGAATAGACATACAACAATAATTTATTGGTATTTTAAACTGTATTTAATAATCATCAAGTACTTTCAATGACATATAAAAAATGTCCATCATAGGACACCAGAGTTTATTTTAACCTGTTCAGCCTTCACTATTACTAGCAATAATATGGCATTTATAAATAGACACCATTAACATCAAAGCCTTGTTTTTTAGTGGTGGTGGTGATTGAACCAACAAGCATCATTACATTTTCACAGCATATAGACTTAACATGATAATCCAGTTGTTAGTCTGTGTTGATGCAACTCTGCAGAATCAGCAATCTTTACTTGCATAGTCACACTAATTACAATGCTATCTTGGAGTATAAATGTACTTCATCAGGCTGCAGGCTATGACAAACTTGACTGACAGGATTGGTAGTAGACACAAGTTGACATATTTCGGAAATCTGACCTGTACATACTCTAGTAGCCAATAAGGTGATGCTTTTGGCTTAATGTCACTTTAATGGTGATGGCACTGATGCCCCATGTATGGGATGCCAGTTGCATGGGTAACAGACTTGGCCAACCTATTCCAGGCTTCAGTCTTGTACTGAGACACAGTATAGTCCACCTTGTAAAAGCTGGAGCTGTAATGCTTATAGCTGAGTTGCAGAAAGATCACTTTCTTTTCTTTGCCCCACCTCTGTGGTTTAAAAAGAGCAATACCTTACCCCTCACAAGCCATGAGTCTTTTTTCCCAAGATGTTGGAAGAATGTCACTGATGTGGTGCCACAAACAAATATTGCATTTCACATCCTTGCCTTAATGATGTTAAAAGGTAAGGATCACATCTGTACAATTTATGGCCAACAAGTCCTAACTTATGTGCTGTGTTGTGTCGTTTTGGCTCTAATGGTTCTTTAAGGGGTGAAACATGGGAGTCCTGCTACCATCTATTTACTGCAGACATTGCATGCTTAAGTGTGACACCAGATTAGTGTGGTTATTCATGGCACATCTATTGCATTTATGACAGTTGTAAGTTTCAAAGCATGTGCATCCGGCAAGATTGATAAACGAAATGTCTTTGCATAGTCATCACCATTACTGCTTAGACTGCAATAAATTACACATTAAGGTATTTGAACTCCTGACTCTGTCTTTTATGCTAGATTCATCTGTTGGCTGCCTGCACATGCAACAGACTAACTTTTGCTGAAGGTGTCAGGAAACTCATATTTACAGGGTTTTTGTTAACTGTATGGAAAATGCATCAATGTTCACCAGACTATAAACATCAGAGGCTATGAACACTCAACATTAATTCAAATTATACATCACAGATGCAGTACAGTGACACATGGTGTTATAGTATAAATTAATATGTCAACCAGTGGTTATATTATTCCTTTCAATCTGTCACCCCTCACTGTTAAGATCATGTGTATGATGCACAGCAAATTTTTAATGAGGCCAACAGGTTTCTCTATACCAGTCATTGTTCACCATTAGAGGAGCATAAAAGTTAATTTGTCAGTCCTTTGTGTATGTGTATGTTATGCTTACCATGCGTTTGTAACATGTAAATGCCACTAAACAGAGGATTGCTAATGCATGGCACGTCTTTCACATTACAGGTGTCACTTTTATACATGTCAGGTTATAACAGCAGTGGATATCACTACAAAAGCAATTCACATGGGATTCTGGGTCAAGAAAGTTGAATTATGTTAATATGGTCTGTGATGTAAAATGCTTGCAACTCCGACTATGTCAATATAGTTTGTTTCATTCATATAAGTGCATGATTGAGTGATAATTTAACAAAGATGCTTCTTGTTAAAAAAAAGAAAGTTCAGTCACAGTGTAACAAGCACAGCTTTACATATGCATGTTTGAAGCATTCTGAAAAATACTGTGAAGAGATGAGCATTGTAACGAAATACACATAAAGACTAGAGTTAACATTGTACAAAGGCATTTCAGCATTCATGGATCGGAACTGTGAATGAAGTGTACTGAAATGAAGGTTAACATCATTAGTGCATTGAGCCATAGAAATTGTTACAGAGAATGTAATCAATTTACTTTACTTTGGTGCTTGTCTTTTATGTCAGATCTGCTTACTGGCACACAATGGTGCTAAGCTCAGGTCTGCGTTTAATGGCAAAGTCTTATTGCATGCATAATCATTTTCTTCATTTTGGTTATAAAATGTGAACTGTCATTTCCTTCTGCTCATCAATGGCCACTGGTGCCGCCTGATGCCAAATATTGTGCAAAGTACATTTCTTATCAGTAACAGATGTTCTGGTATATGGTTAGCAATGGCCTGCTAACCTATCTCTGGTAGTCTACCAAACCTCAGATCTCCTCCCCAACCTGTCTTTGGATGTGATGGAACAATCACTAGAGAGTACATGGATCACCTTTCAGACCCACAGACTGGAATCTTTCAGTTTTTGTGGGTCCAGAATGAAGAGAAGATGAAAATGCAAGCTTGTGAGCACTTACTGTTTCAAAACAAAATTCACACACAAAAGAAAAAAGGCTACTGAGTATAACTCAGTGGCAGGTCTAACACCAGACTTTGCAGAGCTGGCTTCCTCTTTAGTCATACCACTGCCATATCAGTCCTCAGAGGGAACTTACTGATCAGACTCTGACACATCTGAACTATTAGATTCCAAATCCCTTTCAAAATCAGGATCCCTGTGTGGTTGAACAGTGGTGTAAGCACAAGTGTTACTCATAACCATGGTTTGCATCCTGTCATCAACTGCCTGAACAATAGATCTATCCATAGCTACCACCTCAGGTATAAACCCAGTCAGAGACTGTTGCCCTCTGATTTTTGCATGCTTTACACTAGCAGGAAAATCCCCCTGGGTGTATGTGGGAGGGGATGTAGCAAAACCAGCAACAGATTCTGCACCCCTGAATACCCTTGTCCTTGAAGCATTTGTTTCTCCCATATGTGAAGCATACACTGCGACAGACCCAGAGGACATGTCTGACCCTTATCTTATGCATAGCTGTGATACTAACACAACACCAGGGTGCCTGGAAAGAAAACAAGGCAAGTGGTCGGATAGCCTGTTTATGGTTACTGCAGAGTCACAAGCCATAGGCTGAGGCAGACTTTTTGACTTATTTCTATATTTCTTCAGTGCACATGAGGTAGAAGGTGGGAGGCACTAAGTCTGAATCCATCAAGTCAGAGGACAAGAAAATAGTCATCTCAATACCAAATACAGGCAGCGGCATGGTTTGTCAATAAAAGGATGTAAAAATCCTACTAGTCTCCCTCTAAATAGCAGTCTAAAGAGTATTGCTGCAGGGATACTTTTCTGAGCACTGTCCTGAGAAACTGGCAATATTTTCATTAACACAGTTCAAAGCACAACATCACAAAATTTCCCCAGTTGTAACAAATGAAGGCTAGCTTCAGCATCAGATGATTACAAACAGCCTAAAACAACCTTAGAAAAGGAATAAAGTATACACTTATGAACAATTCCTGTCATAATTGTTTAAAATAAACATAATGACACCAAAATCATGATTTAAAGAAAAAAACATTTAAAATGCAATAGACATACTCAGTAAATTTCAATAACCATAGCCCCAAAGGAAAAAAAATACAGAAACAGTAAATTTACCAGTCACAACTTTCAAATGAAACTTTTAATGAATTGAAATCACAGCTGCAATTAACTTGCAGGTCTGGAAGCATGAGGCAATGTGAGGAACTGTGCTAAAATGGCCTTTGTACAGAAACTCAGTTAAACATTCATCAATGACCATAAAACACAACATAGAGGTTAAGAGCTCAGAGAAATAAGAAGTAGCTTAAAATAAAAAGTATAAAACTTTATACTGCAAGTAAAGTAAAACTCTAAGCATACAGATTTTTCCAATCAGAAAAAGAAACAATGCAGCAGAATACACCATTCAAACACTGATAGAAAAAGGTAGAGGGAGGACATAAAAACCCAATACGGTTTTGTATCTTGCACAGCAGCTGAGAAATCTAGAGTAATAAACAGTCTTATAGGTTCATAGGTTCATACTAGGCTATCTGCCCTAGGGCATTTATAAGCCTAGCCAGAGTGTGTGTGGCTTTCACCACCCCTTAGGATGAGAATACAATACCCATTAGTTTGCTGTGCCTCTGTCCAGCAGTGACACAGAGATGATTCCCGGGGTAAACCTACGATCTCCCATCCACTCGTCAAGATTTCTCTTGAACAGAGTCAGTGAGGGGCTCTGCCTCACATGGACTGGGATTCTGTTCCATAGTGTAGGGAGTCTCTGGGTGATGAATCTGTCCCTCCAGCATGTCCTATTTATATCCATGTTGAGGTTTAAGTCTCTTGCTCTCGTGGCTCTGGTGGATTTGGATTTTTTGAGGTGGAGCATGTCCATTAATTCCGGGTTGGACATGGCCTTGTATGTCAGGCACAGATCACCTCTGAGCAGACAGTATGCGACTGAACAGAGCTGGAGTTTCTTCAGTCGGGCAGCGTATGACATATGTTTGAGCCCCTTTATCCTTTTGGTGAGGAACTTTTGGGGTCTTTCCAACTGCTGCAGGTGTCGGGTAAGGTACATTCCGAATGGGGCGTTGTACTCAATCATTGGTCTGATAAGTGAAGAGTACAGGGGTACAATGACCTCTCCTGATCTGGATGTGAATCCCTTCATGATCAGGTAGGCAATGTAGAAGGTCTTCCTAACCACTTTGGCAATGTGAGTGTCAAAAGAGAGGTTACTGTCAACTTGGGTCCCCAGGTCCCTGATAACGTCTTCCATGTTTAATGTATTACCATCTATGTGGTAATTAGGGGTTACCTTGTTTTTCCCAAAGGGTATGACTATACATTTTTTGGCATTTAGCTTAAGGCCATGGCTCTGGCACCAGTTATCCATTTCTATGAGACCTCTCTGGAGGATGTCTGTGTCTGATGGAGTGTCAATTATGGTGCCCAGTTTGCAGTCATCTGCAAATTTTGTCAGCCACAATCCCCCTATGTTTGCCTGCACTTCAGAAAAATAAATACCGAGCAAGAGGGGGCCCAGGACTGAGCCCTGTGGGACACCGCTCGTGACTGGCTTAGAGTCTGACATGGCACCAGCAACTCTAACCCTGTGTGTTCTGTCCTTGAGCCAGTTTGCAACCCATCTTGTGACATATGGGTTTACATCTAAGCTGGTGAGCTTTTCTATGATGCCCGAGTGGGGTATTGTGTCGAACGCTTTTGCTAGGTCAAGGTAGGCTGTGTGAACTGCCTTACCCTCATCAATGGCCTTAGTGACTATTTCGAAAAAGTCGACCAAGTTCAAGAGGCAGGATCTGCCCTTGATAAAGCCAAATTGGGTAGGATCCAGTGTCTGTAGGTCCCCAATGTCTTTATTTATGAGTTCCATTATGATCCTCTCCATAGCTTTGCAGACAAGGCTCGTCAAGCTTATGGGGCGGTAATTTCCAGGGTCCGTAGAAGCACCGCCTTTGTGGAGTGGGACCACAGTTGCCATACGCCATTCTTTGGGTACGTATCCTGTAGTAAGGCTAAGATTAAACAGTAGCCTTATGTGTGGGTTTAGTTCCTCATTGAGTTCGTGTAGCACACAGCCGGGGACACCGTCCGGTCCCATTGATGCTGTGTTTTTTGCTTTAGAGAGCAGCTCTCACCTGGGCATCTGAGATGTGTGGGAGGCTAGACTCTGGTGGGATAGATATTTCTCCTTTTGGGGGGGAGGGAAGGGAGAAATTTGCACTGAACCTGTCTGCCAGTATGTTGGCAATGTCTGTGGGTTCAGTGATTTTTGTATCATTTTGGACTAATTCTGAGCATATCTTTGAGTTTCCACCCAGGTTTCTAACATAGCTAAAGAAGGCCTTATGATTGTCTTTTGTGTCATTAGCGATTTTTCTCTCAAAGTTGGCCTTGGATGATTTTATGAGTGATCGTAGTTTTTTGCTAGTATTGATCAGAGATGCCTTCCCTTTTAGGGATTTTGCTCTGTCATGTAGTAGCTTTCTCCTCTTGTTGTAGAGTTTGTTTATGGCTGGGGTCCACCAGACCGGGTGCCTGCCTTTGGTGGAAAGGGTCTTGATTTTATTAGGGATTGCTTGATCCATACATTCCTGGAGGTGCTCGTAGAAGGCATTTGTAAGGGTTTCAGCAGCGTGGGTTGTGGTTTCCACTGGCTCGGGGGCCTTGAAGGATACCACTCCAGTCTTAAGAAGTGTGAAGTTTGCTTTTGAGAAGTTCTTCACTGTGGTCTTTTTTGCTGGGGTTGGGGGCGGGATGTGGATCTCCAGTGAGATTAATTTATGGTCTGATCTCACCAATGAGGGATATACTTCCGGTGTGGAGCATTTTGTCCCCATGTTTGTGATGATCAGGTCTAGTATATTTTCTCCTCTTGTGGGAATGGTGACTAGTTGTTCCTCAGAGTTCTCAGAGTTCTTCCTCTTACTGTGGCACTAGAAAGCTGAAAGGGTCCTGTCTGTGGGTCTGAAAGCCAGCACCTCTACTGTCATGTGGTCCATCACAACCACAGATGGGCAGGGGGTAGATCACTGAGCTATGGTAGACTGCCAGAGAAAGGGCAGCAGGGGTTCACTTCTAAATTTAAAAAATCCCAAAATCTTGAAACTCTAAATCCCAACATTTAGAAATTTGAAGTTTTGGAATCTCTAAATGTATTGCTGGGGATTGCCGTATAGTGCGGAATGGGAACATTACCATTCTCCGCACTATAGTGTGAACTTGATGTTGGTATATATAAGTTGTGGGGGGTTTGCAGGGGGGCACAAACCTGATGTATGAGGTTTTCTACTTGTAGGTGTTTTTTATTTTCAATTTTGATATTCCAAAACTTAGAACTTCTAAATATCAGTATTTAGAGGTTTGAGGTTTTGGGGTTTCAAAATTTAGAGGTGAATCAGGCAGCAGGGCACTACTACACATATGTCAATAAGACAGTGTGCTTGTTGAACATTGGGTAAATTAAAGAAAATAAATAAATAAAATATTGGCTGTAAGACCCATTTGTGCCAGTGTCTTATGTTTATGTATTTTTTGACCAAATTAAATGTTGACAGTGGGAGGGTACTAAAGACGGGAAACTACTAAAGACAGGAAACTGAAGAAGGAGGAGTATGGTTGCATAGATTCTAGTTAGTCTTATAATTCCCATGCCAATGTCATAACAATAATATAGATGATTATGATCCATTCACCAATCATAACCCATTTATTGTAAGTTCAAGACAGGGATCCCAAGAAGTTAACTTTGACAGTGAAGACTGAGAAATAAATCGTGGCATCCTTGTCAAGAACACATAATTTAGAGTTATGATTGGAGATCTGATTATAATTCTTTGTACAGCATGCAGCTTTATCTGCTCCATGTACTATTAATTACAGTAAAGCCATAATGCACTTAGCCCCTTAACGACCGCTGTCCAAAAGGCAATGTAACACACAGTACCCTTGTATTTACACTCGCCTTACCGTGCTTGTAAACTGGACAGATTTTTGTAGAATGCCCAGATTTTTGCCTTGTTTGTTTGATCTGTTTGTCAAAAAGTCCATTGTTTTAAGAAAAATCAATGAGGATTGATGACATATATTTAGGTTTCAGACTTCATATCCCTCAGAAAAATGCAGGTGGGCACCCATATTGTTATTGTAGTAATAACTTTCTAACTTTGGAAATAGAGGGAACATCTTATTGGCACAGACAGCAGACAAAGCCTAATATTTTTTTTTCTGGAGCTGTTGTTTACTGATCTGTACCGGCAGATTTTTTTGTTGACCACAGGACCTGACCTTAAGAACTTCAGCAGGGGGTGCTTAACATTTGTTAAGGTCAGGTCTCACCCCACCGTAATCCTTAACTGATTCATCTTTATCTGAATATTTTAGCATAATCACCATATTCCATGTACTACAACAATACTACTGTTACTACTGCTATTATCCATTTGTTAATGCAGTAGGCACATTGGACACACAATCCATTTTCAGGGGTGATCTGGGAGCAATGTCTCTTTAAGTGACTTGCTCAAGGTCACACAATACGCAAATATTGGCTATGACTATCAAACTGTGTACCTCAAGCAGTATATCTCACATTATATCTCTTAGACAAACTATTGTCAGATGTGTAATGTAGAAAACTTTTTTCCTACCAAGATTATTAAAGACAATACCCACAAAGGCATTCTGTGATTATTTCATTTGTTAAGGCTAGAATGATCATTGTTGATAATCTGTGATGTATCTACTGTGGAACAATCATAGGATTATAGAGTCATAGGATCATAGGAAGTTACTAGGCTAATGGCTCTAGGACCCTTACAAGCTTAGCCAAGTTCTTACCCTTATTTCCATGATCAGCACCTATTGCTCCTGTCCAAAAGGGACACAGCTGGAACCCCTGGGGTGAGCATATGGTCAACCATCCAATCGTCCAGATTGCATTTGAAGAGGGCCAAAGAGGTGGTCTGTTTGACATGAAGTGGGAGTCTGTTCCAAAGGTGTGGTAACCTCTGAGAGACAAATCTGTCCTTCCAGTAGGTTTTATTAATGTCACATACAAGGTTAAAGTCTTTAGAGTGAGTAACCCATGTACCATTTGACGTACGGATATGCAGCATTTCCAATAAAGCAGGGTCAGAGATTGCCTTGTATGCAAGGCAGAGATCAACTCTGAGTAGTCTGTATGAAACAGAATAAAGTGATGATGATCCCCATGGGACAGATACTGAAGACCTTGTATTTTGCTTGTGAGGAACTTTTGTGGTTTCTCCAATTGCTCAAGGCACCTGGAAAGGTACAGATCAAAAGAGGTGTGGTACTCAATTATTGGCATGATGAGGGAAGAGTACAGGGAGGTTATAACTTTTTTTTTATTTTTTGGAAGCAATGCTATTACTTATGAGATGAGCAATAAAGAAAGCCCTTCTTACCACTGTGGAGACATGGTGGTCAAAAGTAAGGTTGCTGTCAACCTGTGTGCCCAGGTCTCTCACCACTGAGTCCATACTTAAGGTGTTGCTATTGATGTGGTAGTTAGTAAGAACATCGCTTTTACTGAAAGCAATAATAATACATTTTTTTGTATTGAGTTTAAGGCCATGCCTTTGGCAGCAATTATTTGCTTGTGTAAGGCCCTCTTGTAGGATGTTGACATTGTTTGGAGATTCTATGACCTCTCCCAGTTTGTAGTCATCAGCAAACTTAATCAGACACAGACCTTTAGCTTTTGCTTGTACTTTGGAGAAATAGATTCTAAACAGTAGAGGTCCCAGGACAGATCCCTCTGGAACACCACTGGTTACAGGTCTGCTGTTGGAGGTAGATTCCACTATTCTGATTATATGAGTTCTATCAGTAAGCCAGTTAGCAAACTATCTAATGATATAAGGGTTGATGCCTAGTTGGGTGAGTTTGTCAATAATGCCTGAGTGGAGGATAGTGTCAAATGCCTTGGCTAAATCCAGATAGGCTGTTTGCACAGATTTCTTTTCATCCAGGGCCTTGGTGACGGTCTTGAAGAAGTCCAGCAGGTTTAACAGGCATGATCTCCCTTTGACGTATCTAAACTGAGTAGGGTCAAGTGTTTGGAGATTATCTATATCTTTGCTGATAAGGTCCATGATGATTTGCTCTATGGCCTTGCAGATAAGCCTAGTCAGACTAATAGGTCTATAGTTCACAGGGTCAGTGGAAGCACCACCTTTGTGCAAGGGAATAACTGTGGCTGTTTTCCATTCAGCTGGTATGAAGCCAGTGCTTTGGCTATGACTGAAAAAGAGTATCCAATGGTGTTGCTAAATCATGATGGAGCCCATGTAGGATGCAGCCTGGGATGATATCAGGTCCCATGAATGCTGTGTTTTTCACCTTAGAGTGGGCATTTACAACCTGCTCTTTAGAGAAACAAGTTAGGGGGCAGGTGGTAGGGATGTCATAGAGTATGTGTGGAGGGAACAGGGGAGTGAAGTTTTCACAGAACCTGTCGGCGAACTGAAGAATTCTGTGAATTCTATGCACATTTTTCTGCTTATCTTTCTGTTAGTTGCATTTACATCCATACACACCACAGTATATTAACTCTTAGTATGAACAGCTACTTTTAGATACTGGATTGTACTAAGTACAATAAATACACGGAGGCAAACTACTTCAGTAAACTGCTTTAGTTAGTACGACATTTCTGTTACATTTGACTTTTGGTTCTATAAACACGCAACCCATATGCTGTCAGCCCTCTATAGCAAATTCCCAAAGTCTGTCTAAGCATAGTTACATTTATACCAGAAGATCTGGTATTTTCCCAGAGTCTGATGTAATACAGTTCTTTCTTTGTATAACAGTTTTCCTTTGTTTCCTTGTCCTTGGTTCTTTAGTTTGATGATCCATGGAAACTCAGTCTTGCATTATCTGAAACATGGTGTTCCAGCACTATCTGAAACTTGATGTTACATTCCTTTATCTTCCTTGAAGTTATTTTGATGTACTTTAGCTGCTATCTGTGAAGCTATTTTACAAACTTTGTTTCTCAATAACATATTTTTTTACATGGATGCCAAAATCTTAACTAAGCTATGCCAGCGCACTTACTACTTCTTATTTGTCAGAATTTTACACTATTTCTAAATTAACCCTTTATATTTCATGCAGCTTTTTATTCAAGCTAATAATCATGCTAGCAACAGTTTGAAAAGACAGTGAATACTAAACTCTTTCAGAACAAGGTAGCTATGTCCACAGGCTCAGTATATGTGGTATCATTAACTACCAGTTCAGCACAAATCTGGGCTTTTCCTTTTAGGTTATGGATGTAACTATAGAATGCCTTGTGGTTGTCCTTTGTTGAGGAAGCTAATGAAGAAACTTGCTTGACATAGATGGGTAGCTTGTTCCAGAGCATAGGAAGTCTCTGGGACAGGAATCTATCCCTCCAGCGTGTCCTGTTTTATTGTGGTGACAAGGTTTAGGTCCATGGAGCATGTAGCTCGGAGGGATTGGGATTTCTTTAGGTGTAGCATGTCCTTCTGTTTAATTAACTTTTTCCTAGCAGAACCGGTTAATCCCCAGTATAAATAAAAGGTCAAATATTTTCTTTTAAGTATGGTTATATAGGTTCATAGGTTCATAGGGTGGTACTAGGCTCTCAGCCCTAGGGCCTATACAAGCCTAGCCATAACAATTTCCTGGCTATTTCTTCCCACACTATTTACTTCCCTGGACCCCTGTCTAGCAGGGCAACTGACGTGATCCCCAGAGTCAATTTCCTTTCTCCCATTCAGTCGTCAAGGTTCCTTTTGAAGAGGGCCAAATAGACACTCTGCTTGACATGTATGGGCAATATATTCCAGAGTCTGGGGAGTCTCTGGGTCAGGAACCTATCCCTCCAGCATGTTTTGTTTATTGTGATGACAAGGTTTAGAGCATGTGGCTCTGAGGGGTTGGGATTTCTTTAAGTGTAGCATGTCCAACAACTCTGGGTTTGACATGGCCTTGTATGTTAAGCAGAGATCGCCTCTGAGTAAATGATATGCGACAGAGTATAGCTGGAATTTTTTAAGGCGGTCAGTGTAGGGCATCTGCTTTAGGCCTGTGATTTTTTTAGTGAGGTATTTCTGCGGTCTTTCCAGTTGTTGCAGATGTCATGAGAGGTACATACAAAATGGGACGTTGTATTCTATAATGGGTCTAATGAGGGATGAGTATAGTGGGACAATGACCTCTTTTTTTCTGGATGGAAAGCCCTTAGTGATGAGGTGTGCCACATAGAAGGATTTCCTGACTGTTGTGGCAATGTGCTTATCGAAGTTGAGACCACTGTCCACCTGTGTCCCTAAGTCTCTTATCATACTTGCGATGTTTAGTGTACTGCCACCTATATGGTAATTCACGGGTACATGTTTTTTCCCGAAGGGGATAACTATACATTTCTTGGCATTGAGCTTGAGCCTGTGGCTCTGGCATCAAGCATCTGTTTCTGTAAGGCCCTTTTGTAGAGTATCCACATCATTTAGGGATTCAATAATGGCTCCCAGTTTGCAGTCATCTGCGAACTTTGTTAGCCAGAGTCCCTTAGTGTTGGCCTGTACTTCAGAGAAGTAGATGCCAAACAAGAGCAGTCCCAAGACTGAACCCTGAGGTACTCCACTTGTCACTTGTCTGGAGCGGGATTTGGAGTCAGCTACTTTTACAGTGTGGGTTCTATCAGTAAGCCAATTAGCAACCCATTGGGTGACGTAGGGATTAATGCCCAGCTTAGTAAGTTTATCTATGATTCCAGAGTGGGGGATGGTGTTGTATTGGCAGTTCAAGCTGAGCAGAACAAGAAATCTGCTCATTTCCACACTGTAGTGTGATCTCATAGTTAGTATATATAATTTTCAGGGGGTTGAGGGCACATGGGATGTCTAGCCCCTGCAAAAATGTTAAAGTTGAAATTAAATAAATAATTGCTTTTGTTTAATGTCAGCATTTGTCAGTGCTATAAAAACTGTCATGAATATTCATTGGAATTTTCTTTGGGTTTACATGTATTGGTTGATGTGCGGGATGTAGGTGAGGTGAAGTACGTAGTTTGGGTTGGAATGTTTTACTGTACTGTTCCAATGATGTTTTTTTTTGTCATTATTTCATTGAATGGGGATAAGTCAGGATTTCATTGTTTCAGTGTTGGCTATGTTGGGTATGTCAGGTTTCGGGTCTGTGGGATATTGGTGTTGTGGTCTGGGTCTTAAGAAAGTCAGTCTACTGAGATTTTGGTTATGTGAAGTAGACCCAGATATATATATATATATATATATATATATATATATATATATATATATATAGATATATATATAAACATATGTGAGTTTGGGTGTGTGTGTGTGTGTGTGTGTGTGTGTGTGTGTGTGTGTGTGTGTGTGTGTGTGTGTGTGTGTGTGTGTGTGTAAGCATGCACGCATGGGTATTTATATGTAAACATTTTAATTTGCTTTGAGCAATGAGATTGACTTAATTGTAACACCTTTAAACAGCCACAATCTAGTTATGAATAGTAAGAAAAATAACAATATATTACATTTCCACAAGAAGGTAAGACAGGAAGCACTACCCTATATAAGAGCAATGAAAAATCCAAAGTATATAGGAAGTATTTCCAGAGTAAACCATGGCAAATTGAAGTGGCAGACCTCAAATACAATATCCCAATAATCACTCCGTTGGCATACAGGGATAAAGCTTTGACTGCAGCCCAGCTGACCTGAATTCATTTAGCATCTCAAACAACTAATGAAGCATCAGAGAAGGGTGGGCATGCCTGTCCTGCATGGGAGAGTGCTCTTTGAAACACTCCCCAAGGGAAGGCATGCTCCAGTGAGGGAAGTATTCTCAGATGCAATCATTTAGCATGCCAGGTGGTGAAAATAAGGGAGCAGGGCATAAACCATAAATAAATAAATAAATAAATGAATGACTAAATAACACTGTAGGATCCATGACCCACCCAAGCAATATTGGAGGAAGTTTGGGGAGTGGGATTAGGAGGATGGCTGGTAAACCTGGCTTGGGATTGGGGCACTTAAGATTGTCCTGGTACAGATGAGGACTGAGAAGACCAAAACAAACTCTTTGTCCTAAGAAATATTCAGCTGTTCACATAGGGTACTGATTTTAGGTAAATATATGTACAAAATGTCTTTATTAATGTGACTTCTGTATTATATGTGACATGTCTTATATGTGGAGATTTTCTCCCAAGGACTCCACTGAAAATGGGCCCTTCTGGCCCAGCTGGACCATCCCAGTAAACAAAAGCAAATAAATAAATAATTCTGAACATCGGTATTGTGAAGTTTTGTTAATATGTTTCTGGTCTCGGTCTTATGAAAGTCGGTCTACTGAGATCTCAGTTATGTTAAGTGTACCCACACAAACACCCCACACATACACACACACACATACACACACACACACACACACACACACACACACACACACACACACACACACACATATACACACACACACATACACACACATACATATATATATATATATATATATATATATATATATATATATATATGTATATATATATATATATGGGTCTACTTTCATTTATCAAATTTAAACTTCACCGAACCGCAAATAATCAAAACCACTCACCCCAAACCCCATTATTATGAAATTTCACTATGCCTTATTATAAATCCCCAAAAGAACAATCATTTAAAATATAAAAAGAAAAACACACACATTCTCTAATATTTTTGCAGGGGGACACACAATGCGATCTCCATTTGAAAGCTACGAGAGGTGTAAAAATAACGTACCATATACTGAAGATTGCGGGCACTACAGTCACATCCGTCATGCCTCAGAACTGGGTACACTGTACGAGAAGTTACATAAAGGATGCATACTTGAACTTCTGTCACTAACAGCAAAACAGTAAGCATGTCAATTAAATG